>NC_068915.1:5454545-5757575 GCF_023091745.1 Budorcas taxicolor | reverse complement strand
TGGCAAGGGAGAGCTAAGTCATGTGAGAGATCCTAAAATACAGAGCCCTGCTTAGCTGTCCAAAACTGTGAGAGCTGAGACCAGAGAGGCAGGCTGGGCAGCACAGGGCTCTTCTACAAGGAACAGGGCTGTTAGGCCCTTATCTCAAAAGCAGTGCAAAGTCATTGAAGTATTTTAAGAGGGCATATAAGTTAAATAAGCAGGGTGACAATATACAGCCTTGATGTACTCCTTTTCCTATTTGGAACCAGTCTGTTGTTCCATGTCCAGTTCAAACTGTTGCTTCCTGACCTGCATACAGATTTCTCAAGAGGCAGGTCAGGTGGTCTGGTATTCCCATCTTTTTCAGAATTTTCCACAGTTTATTGTGATCCACACAGTCAAAGGTTTTGGCATAGTCAATAAAACAGAAATAGATGTTCTTCTGCAACTTTCTTGCTTTTTCCATGATCCAGCAGATGTTGGCAATTTGATCTCTGGTTCCTCTGCCTTTTCTTTGAACATCAGGGAGTTTACAGTTCACGTATTGCTGAAGCCTGGCTTGGAGAATTTTGAGCATTACTTTACTAGCATGTGAGATGAGTGCAATTGTGCGGTAGTTTGAGCATTCTTTGGCATTACCTTTCTTTGGAATTGGAATGAAAACTGACCTTTTCCAGTCCTGTGGCCACTGCTGAGTTTTCCAAATTTGCTGGCATATGAGTGCAGCACTTTCACAGCATCATCTTTCAGGATTTGAAAGAGCTCAACTGGAATTCCATTACCTCCACTAGCTTTGTTCATAGTGATGCTTTCTAAGGCCTACTTGACTTCACATTCCAAGATGTCTGGCTCTAGATTAGTGACCACATCATCATGATTATCCAGGTCTTGAAGATCTTTTTTGTACAGTTCTTCCGTGTATTCTTGCCACCTCTTCTTAATATCTTCTTATTATCTTCTGCAGAAGATTAAAGATAACATAATTTGAGAGTGACTGTTTTCAGATTGGGTAGTCAGGAAACATTAGCCATGGGTGTGTGTGACATCTTTAAAAATTGTGATACACAGATGTATAGAACAGTCTTTTGGACTCTGTGGGAGAGGGTGAGGGTGGGATGATATGGGAGAATGGAATTGAAACATGTAAATTATCACATGTGAAACGAATTGCCAGTCCAGGTTCAATGCATGATACGGGGTGCTCGGGGCTGGTGCACTGCGATGACCCAGAGGGATGGGATGGGGATGGGGAGGGAGGTGGGAGGGGGTTCAGGATGGGGAACACATGTACACCGCCATGGAGTGGATTCATGTCAATGTATGGCAAAACCAATACAATATTGTAAAGTAAAGTAAATAAATAAATGGAGGAAAAAAAAGAGCCAGTCTGCAAGGTGAAGCATCAGCTCTTTTTCTTACTATTCAAATTCTAGAATGTGAGCAGGCAATGAAGTCTGGGTCCCCAAGGGTGAAAGAAAGTATTCTTCTTATGTAAATGGTCACAGAAAAACCACCTTTAGATACTGACAGAGAAGGATTTTTTAAAGTTAAAAAAAAGGTGGGAAAAGAAAAATGGCTTGCCACATGAGGACCTTATAGTGAAGCCTTACATTAACAGTCGCCACCTCCAGACACAGAACATCCAATCAGCTTTGTAAAGCTTTGATTTTAAATATGACTGGTCAGCCAAAGTTAACCATATAGTCTAAGGGTGCTTCAGTCAAGACAAAGAGATCAAAACAGAAAGATCTGATATAAAAAAAGGAAAAGGCAGATGGTAGGAGAAAAATCTAAAGAAACCTTCTTGAATTAATATCCCAGACACACAAGAGAAGGTATTTTATCCTCAAATTAAAATCCAAATCTATGCAAATGAACTATCATGAGAAAAACCTTTGAAAAATTAAAAATATGAGTGCCAGAGTTTTTACAAAGTAATGTCAGATAACAATATTAAGATAGTCACAATAATATTAGCAGTGGTCATTGAGCTAATGAAAAATTGGTATCACTTATAGGTGGAGGACAGCAGAGAAGTAGTGGTGGACAGTATAAGAGAACTGAGCTCTCATCTAATTTAGCTGTGTTGTTGTTTAGTTGATAAGTCATGTCAAACTGTTTGTGACCCCATGGGATGTAGCTGCCAGGCTCCTCTGTACATGGGATTTTCCAGGCAAGAACACTGGAATGGGTTGTAATTTCCTTCTCCAGGGGATCTTCCCCACCCAGGGATTGAACCCGCTGACCCGTGTCTTCTGTATTCCAGGTGGATTCTTCACCCCTGAGCAACCAGGAAAGCCCTTCTAATTTAATGGAAGCATTAAATTAGAATCCGCCTGCAAAAGTGAGATTAGTTAGCTTTTGTTAAAATTATCAGTGTTCATTTTAAGAATGTAATTGATAGGTATGTTTGACTTTCACACATCTTAGAAGATAATCAAAATAATGTTTTCAAATGATGCAACTTTTAGTAAAAATGTGAGGTCTTGTTAACATATCACTGTCTTTTAAAAAGAAGTATGAGCAGAATGCTAATGACTTATTATGCTACTTTCCCTGGTGTCTCAGTCAGTGAAGAATCTGCCTGCAAAGTGGGAGACCTGGGTTTGATCCCTGGGTTGGAAAGATCCCCTGGAGAAGAGAATGGCTACCCACTCCAGTGTTCTTTCCTGGAGAATCCCATTGACAGAGGAGCCTGGTAGTCCAAGGGGTTGCAAAGAGTCCAACACAACTGAGCAACTTTCACTTTCACTTTTCTCCTTCTGAAACCATTTCTGTCATCGGGTTTTTAAGCACAAACATGTAGAAAGCAGTGAAGTATCTTTTCATCAGAGAGAAGTTGATACCATCATATTTCTAGGGGATACTGTTTTTTTTCCTTCACTCAACAAACAAACATTGAACAGCTAGCTACTAGACAGCTCTCTTCTCAGAATAAGGAATATAGAAAGGAACAAAACAAATAGCCTGCCCTTGTGAAATTTATACTCTAATAAGACCAGAAACAAATACACAGATGTAAAGTCTATAGTAAAATATATAAAATGTTAGTAGTAATAAGTGCTTTGGGGAAGAATAAAGCAGGGATAGAGGGAATTCAGGTAAACGTGATTCCTATTTTAAATGTGGTAGTTAGGGGAAACTTCACTAAGAAGATGTTTTAGTAAAGATCTAAGGGAACCAAGGGAGCTAATGGTGGGAATATCTGTGGGAAGAGCATTCCAGGCTAAGAGAAAGACAAATGGGGGTGGTGGTGGTGGTTTAGTCACTAAGTCATGTCCGACTCTTGCAATCAGTGCACTGTAGCCTGCCAGGCTCCTCTGTCCATGGCATTCTCCAAGCAAGAATACTAAATACATAAACTCTAAGTTGGGAGCATGGGCAGGCATGGTTATGGAATAGTCAGAGGCCAGCATGGCTTTTGAGCAATGAGTGGAGGGTGGGTGGTAGCGTGAAAAATCTAAGATTGTTGAGTTACATGTTTTGTAAAACCTCATAGACCACTGAAAGGACTTTAGATTTCATTCTGAACAGAAAAATGATCTGGTTTACAGATCCACTCTGGCATCTGTGTTGAAAACAGCCTGAAAAAGAGCAAGGGTTAACACTGAAGGATTAATTGGAAACCTACACAAATAATCCACAAGGGAGATCATGGTGACTTGGATCTGAGTGGTAGCAGTGGGCTTGAAAGGAACTGGTCAGACTCTAGGTATGTTTTGAATGTACATTTGAGTTTGCTGATAAATTAGGTGCGCCAGTAATAGGAAGAGAAATAAAAGGACTCAAGATCTTTTCACTGAGGAACTTGGAAGAATATTATTGTTAACTGAGATGGGAGAATCGGGTCCTTTCTGATATTCAGTTGATGGTGGTGGAAAGATCCCCTGGAGGATGGCACAGCAACCCATACCAGTATTCTTGCCTGGAGAATCCCCATGGACAGAGGAGCCTGGTGGGCTACAGTCCATAGGGCTGCAAAGAGTAGGACACGACTGAATATATAAGCCTAGATATGTGTATATAATTCAGGGCAAAGGTCTGAGCTAGAGACAGGATTTTGAAAGAGAATATGATATATTAGGGCTTCTCTGGTGGCTCAGACAGTAAAGAATTTGCCTGCAATACGGGAGACTTGGGTTCGATCCTGGGTTGGGAAGATCCCCTGAAGGAGGGCAAAGCAACCCACTCCAGTGTTTTTGCCTGGAGAAATCCCATGGACAGAAGGGCCTGGCGGGCTACAGTCCATGGGGTCACAAAGACATGACTGAGCGACTAAGCCCAGCACATGGTATATTAAACCATGAGACTGGATGTCCTGGGAGAAATATTAATAATCTCAGATATGCAGATGACACCACCCTTATGGAAGAAAGAGAAGAGGAACTAAAGAGCCTCTTGATAAAAGTGAAAGAGGAGAGGGAAAAGGCTGGCTTAAAACTCAGCATTCAAAAAACGAAGATCATGGCATCTGGTCCCATCACTTCTGGCAAATAGATGGGGAAACAGTGGAAACAGTGACAGATTTTATTTTCTTGGGCTCCAGACTCACTGCAGATGGTGACTGCAGTCACGAAATTAAAAGATGCTTGCTACTTGGAAGAAAAGTTATGACAAACCTAGACAGTGTATTTAAAAGCAGAGACATTACTTTGCCAACAAAGGTCCATTTAGTCGAAGCTATGGTTTTTCGAGTAGTCATGTATGGATGTGAGAGCTGGACCATAAGGAAGGCTGAATGACAAAGAATTGATGGTTTTGAACTATGGTGTTAGAGAAGACTCTTGAGATTGCCTCGGACTGCAAGGAGATCAAACCAGTCAACCGTAATGGAAATCAGTCCTGACTATTATTCATTAGAAGAACTGATGCTGAATCTCCAATACTTTGGCCACTTGATGGGAAAAGCTAACTCTGAAAAGACCCTGATTCTGGGAAAGATTGAAGGCAGGAGGAGAAGGGGAAAACAAAACATGAGATGGCTGGATGGCATCACCGACTCGATGACAATGAGTTTGAGCAAACTCCAGGAGATGGCAAAGGACAGGGAAGACTGGTGTGCTGCAGTCCACGGGGTCTCAGAGAGTTAGGCATAACTGAGCAACACAATAGCTAAATAAATCAAAGACTGAGTTTCAAGGATATTTTATTATCAAGAGGTCGGGGGCAGAAGGGGAAAAAGTAGACTGAGAAAGACCTAGGCCAGGCTTCCAGTATTCCTACCACCTTCTGTACCATCCAGTAGACTAGGAAGTTGCAGAACAGCCTGTTGAAGGCATTGCTGAGGGGCCAGTTGGGAGCTGACACTTCAGGAGGAAGAAGAGCTGTTCTCAGGACGAGACCAAGAGGTGGAAGCAAGAAAGGTCTCTCCCAGCGACTCACTTGGGAAAGTTTATGCTTCCATCTCTACTACTTTAGATTCTAGGTCTAGAAGTTCTTGTTCCCTAAGAGGGCATACTTCTGCCTGGAAGCAAAACTCCCAGTAAACTTAAAGCCATGGGTGATGCCCTCTGCGGCGAAGGCAGTGGCAACCCACTCCAGTACTCTTGCCTGGAAAATGGACGGGGGAGCCTGGTGGGCTGCTGTCTATGGGGTCGCACAGAGCTGGACACGACTGAAGTGACTTAGCAGCAGCAGATGCCCTCTGAATTTGGGTTCTTTGTGCCAGATCAGCAGGTAAAGAAAGGACTCATTATAACATCAGACAGCTGTAAAAACAGGAGAGTGTGGCATTATGATGCAGTTGAATGTAGTGGTTAAAACAAACTTTACTCTGTGTAGTCTCTGTGTGTGAAATGTATGTCTCAGCTAGGAAACCTTTATAGGGTGCATAGAATGGCTCCCCTAATGAGATATGGGAAGTTCGTGTTCAGGTCATCTTCCTAAATTTCCAAGTACATTGGATGGCTCTAAGACATCACTGTTGTCCACACTTAATTCAAGAAAGAAATGATGGGCTTGTGTTTTTTTTTTTTTATTACCATAAATAGAATGAGCAGATGAAAACCATTTCAGTGTATAAATTTTAATATATTTTCTTTCTTTGAGAAAAAAAAGAGATGCATTTATTTCTCCTCTTCAACTCTCTCCTCCCAACTCCCTGCCCCAGAGTCATAACCAAACACTTTATACTTTGCAAATGGTTGGAGAATAAAGTGAGAGCAATTTGCAAATTTTAACTCTCTTCCAGTTCATGTAAAAGCAGGGGGGGTTTGTGTGTGTGTGTGTATGTGATTCTCTTGTAGTCAACCAGAAGTAGAAGCCCAAATATCATCTGATTTAGGTAAACATTTGCTAAATACCTACCCTCTCCCAAAACCCAGATTTTGCCTAGTTATGGCATTAATTACAGTTAAATGATCTACCCTAAGTGGGCTTCCCAGATGGCTCAGTGGTAAAGAATCCACCTGCCAATGCAGGAGATACAGGAGACATGGGTTCGATCCCTGGGAAGGGTTGGGAATATCGCCCAGAGAAGGAAATGGCAACCCACCATTCTTCCCTGGAAAATTCCGTGGACAGAAGAAACTGGTGGGCTACAGCCCATGGGGTTGCAAAGAGTTAGACATGACTGAGTGACTGAACACAGGAGGATATACCCTAAAACTGAAAAATGGTATAAGAAAAAAACACATAATCAATTAATTCCTCTAACTTAAAACACAAGATGACGTAGCCAACAGTATTTAACGTTTTTTTTTTGGGGGGGGAACCTCTTTGAAATAATCTACTGTAGTTTTAAAATGAACTAAATTAAAAAAAATTAAATAGAATTACTCAGAGGATGCTATTTTGTAGAAGACAGCATGATGTCATTTTCAATCATGGCAAAAATTATTTTCTCCTGCTGTTCATTTGAGTGAAGAGAAAATTAATTTATAATCCCTTTGATGGCTTTTGTTTTCATTAGTTTAATTTCCAATACATGTTAAGATCAGAGATGTTAAAAGAGATGTCAGTGACATCATCTTTTACTTGTAAAACCAGCCCAGTGGGGGATTTTTGTTAAAGAGGATTGTTATAACAATCTCTCTAAGCTAAATAATACATTGCAGAAAGTAAAACAGAAATAGCATACTGAAAAAAAATTAAGCACACATCATAGGAAAAGTTTATTTCAGAAAAAAATGCGTTCAGTTGTGGCACTGCTTTTTCATATGAATAGACGTAGAATCATCGTCTTCAAGTAGTAGTTCTCAGGGCTCAGCTGTTGAGAATCATCTGTACTTTGGGGCAATGAGGAGCTTCTCCAGCAGAGATTAGGATGTAATAGGTATGGAATGTGGCTCATGGATCTTCATTTTTACAAAGCTTCCAGGTGATTTGTGGTTTGAGAAACAGTCCTAATTATAAATTTTTTTTTCTGTTCAGCCCAGCTGAGTGTGATTATGATTACCTTCCTAGACTGAGGCTGACCAGAGTTCTGTTTCTTTTTTTTTTTTTTCCCCAAATAAAGGTGATCAGCAGAGACAAACAAACAAGCAGATAGTCCTTTGTCTCTGTGAGGTTTAAAGGCTCAAATGTCAAGTGCCTAGCTCATGAAACATCCTACCATGAATGCAGCTCACTTCATAAATATGCCATGCCCTCAGTTATAAATTGATACTGGAAGGGTAGGAGAGAGTAAAAAAGCGAGAGGCCATTGGGGTCCTTAAGGGCTGCAATACTGGGAAAGGAGAAAGAACGACACAGAAAGACAAGCCTGGAAGCTAAGGAAACTTTCACAGGCTCTATAACTGCGTGAATTGTGTATTAATATTCACTTTGGCAGGAGATAAATAAAAAGTCTGCCTAAAATATTTCTGATCTTGTAGCTGCCACAAACAAGAGTTTTCAAGTTTTATGATGTGTTTGCTTGTTGTGGTTGTTATTGTATAGTTTTACATGGTCAGTTGTTCAGTTGCTAAGTTGTGTCTGATTTTCACAACCACATTGACTGTATGTAGCCCGCCAGGCTCCTCTATCCATGGAGTTCTCCTGGCAAGAATACTGGAGTGGGTTGCCATTTCCTTCTCCAGGGGATCTTCCTGATCTAGGACTCAAACCAGAATCTCCTGCATTGCAGGCGGATTCTTTACTGACAGAGTTATGAGGGAAGTTATAACTTTATATGACTTCACAGGAAGTACTTGTGTTTTGTATAAATGTGTTTTGGTTCCAAGTAATTAATTTAGGGGCTTCCCTTGTGTCTCCAAATTTGCTGGCATATTGAGTGCAGCACTTTCACAGCATCATCTTTCAGAATTTGAAATAGCTGAACTGGAATTCCATCACCTCCACTAGTTTTGTTTGTAGTGTTGCTTTCTAAGGCCCACTTGACTTCACATTCCAGGATGTCTGGCTCTAGGTGAGTGATCACATCATTGTGATTATCTGGGTCGTGAATATTTTTTTGGTACAGTTCTGTGTATTGTTGACACCTCTTCTTAATATCTTCTGCTTCTGTTAGGTCGATACCATTTCTGTCCTTTATTGAGCCCATCTTTGCATGAAATGTTCCCTTGATATCTCTGATTTTATTGAAGAGATCTCTAGTCTTTCCCATTCTGTTGTTTTCCTCTATTTCTTTGCATTGATTGCTGAGGAATGCTTTCTTATCTCTCCTTGCTATTCTTTGGAACTCTGCTTTCAGATGCTTATATCTTTCCTTTTCTCCTTTGCTTTTGTCTTCTCTTCTTTTCAGCTATTTGTAAGGCCTCCTCAGACAGCCTCAGGATTTGATTTAGGTCACACCTGAATGTTCTAGTGCTTTTCCCTACTTTCTTCAATTTAAGTCTGAATTTGGCAATAAGGAGTTCATGATTGAGCCACAGTCAGCTCCTGATCTTGTTTTTGCTGACTGTATAGAGCTTCTCCATCTTTGGCTGCAAGAAATATAATCAATCTGATTTCGGTGTTGACCATCTGGTGATGTCCATGTGTAGAGTCTTCTCTTGTGTTGTTGGAAGAGGGTGTTTGTTATGACCAGCAAATTTGCCAGAAAATTTGGAAAACTCAGCAGTGGCCACAGCACTGGAAAAGGTCAATTTTCATTCCAATTCCAAAGAAAGGCAATGCCAAAGAATGCTCAAACTACCGCACAATTGCACTCATCTCACACGCTAGTAAAGTAAGGCTCAAAATTCTCCAAGCCAGGCTTCAGCAATATGTGAACTGTGAACTTCCAGATGTTCAAGCTGGTTTTAGAAAAGGCAGAGGAACCAGAGATCAAATTGCCAACATGCCAATTTCCAATCATGGAAAAAGCAAGAAAGTTCCAGAAAAGCATCTATTTCTGCTTTATTGACTATGACAAAGCCTTTGACTGTGTGGATCACAATAAACTGTGGGAAATTCTGAAAAAGATGGGAATACCAGACCACCTGACCTGCCTCTTGAGAAATCTGTATGCAGGTCAGGAAGCAACAGTTAGAACTGGACATGGAACAACAGACTGGTTCCAAATAGGAAAAGGAGTACATCAAGGCTGTATATTGTCACCCTGATAATTTAACTTATATGCAGAGTACATCATGAGAAACACTGGGCTGGAAGAAGCACAAGCTGGAATCAAGATTGTCAGGAGAAATATCAATAACCTCAGATATGCAGATGACACCATCTTTATGGCAGAAAGTGAAGAGGAACTAAAAAGCCTCTTGATGAAAGTGAAAGAGGAGAGTGGAAAAGTTGGCTTAAAGCTAAGAATACTAAGGTCATGGCATTTCGTTCTATCACTTCATGGGAAATAGATGGGGAAATAGTGGAAACAGGGTCAGACTACTTTTTCAGGCTCCAAAATCACTGCAGATGGTGACTGCAGCCATGAAATTAAAAGATGCTTACTCCTTGAAAGGAAAGTTATGACCAAACTAGATAGTGTATTCAAAAGAGGAGACATTACTTTGCCAACAAAGGTCCATCTAGTCAAGCCTATGGTTTTTCCAGTGGTCATGTATGGATGTGAGAGTTGTACTGTGAAGAAAGCTGAGCACTGAAGAATTGATGCTTTTGAACTGTGGTGTTGGAGAAGACTCTTGAGAGTCCTTTGGACTGCAAGGAGATCTATCCAGTCCATCCTAAAGGAGACCAGTCCTGGGTGTTCACTGGAAGGAATGATACTGAAGCTGAAACTCCAGTACTTTGGCCACCTCATGTGAAGAGCTGACTCATTGGAAAAGACTCTGATGCTGGGAGGGATTGGGGTCAGGAGGAGAAGGGGATGACAGAGGATGAGATGGCTGGATGGCATCACCGACTCAATGCAGATGAGTTTGGGTAAACTGGGAGTTGGTGATGGACAGTTAGGCCTGGTGTGCTGTGATTCATGGGGTCGCAAAGAGTCAAGACACGACTGTGTGACTGAACTGAACTGAACTGGACTTGTGTCTCCTCTGTTAGCAGGCAGATTCTAATTCCCAGGTAGCTCAAGGGTAAAGAATCTGCCTGCCAGTGGAGGAGTCCCCAGAGATGCAGGTTCGATCCCTGGGTGGGGAAGATCCCCTGGAGGAGGGCATGGCAACCCACTCCAGTATTCTTGCCTGGAGAATTCCATGAACAGAGGAGCCTGGCGGATTACAGTCCATAGGGTCACAAGGAGTCTGACACAATCGGATCGACTTTGCAGGCCCACACAATTATCTTAGACCACTTTGGATCGGCGGTATACAAGTAAACAAGAATCTGCCTACAGCTTTATCAACATTTCCTTTTGTTACTGACCGTTTCGATTTGGGCCCCAACAACGGTCCTTCTGCCTAGTCTTGTCACAGTCAGTAGAAAGAGACGAAGTCTGGTTCAAAAGCAAAGGAAAACATCGTTCTTCAATAACACAGTGGAGAAGTGTGAGCCGGCAGGCTAGAGCACAGGCCGTGGGCTACTGGGCTGCTTTGCAGTTGTTGCGGGGCCAGCACAGCTGCGTTGCTCCCGCTCAAGACTGCGGTTCCCACAGCCTCTGCGCAGGCGGGTCGCCATCGTTAAGCACAGGTGCGGTGCTTCTGCACACGGCTCCCAGAGCTGCGGGTCTGGGGCAGGCATTTGGCCCCGGGGAGCCTGGTCTGTAACCCCAGGACCAGGCATCTGCAAGGGGCATCCTATGAACAAGTGAAACTACATGAGAACCGTGGATGAAAAGAACCGAGAAAGGTCAGACTTGATTACTCAGATTGTTTCTGTTTCCCGCGGAAGTTTTAATGGGCTTTGTCAGTGATTTTTCTTTCCTCTCTTCCTTCTTGTTTTCCTCCTCATCCTCTTTTCTCTCTCCTGCTTTCTGCTTTCAAGGCAGGTTTGATTAGGTAGGTTGATCGTTGCTGGCTCACGAGTGGGGACTGTTTTGCTGTAATTGTTGGGAGACTGATTTCAGCCTTTCTGGATATATGGGAAAAGATTTTGGATGTATCAAGTTTTCAGGAATAAAAATATTACAAAAGAAGGAACGGAATGAGAATAAGTGGTTTTAGAACAGGCAGGAGAGAAATTCTGTTTTGCTTTTAGATATGTGAAAAAATAAAACAGCAGAGGTCAGAAATCAAAATGAATATTGAATAGTGCTCAAACTTTGTCATAATGGTGAGTTGCTTAAAAAATAGAGTGTTGTGTTCAATATCCTCTTTCTCTGTTTTTATTTAGTGTCCTGTCTGCCCTCAGCTTTTGGAGATTTAAACATCAACAAGTGGCTTTATTACTTCAGTTTGAGAATTGCTGGCAGGGCCTGAATCTTGCCAGAAAGTTCTGAGATATACTCTTTTTTGGCAGAAAGAACAATTGCACAGGAACCTGATAAAGCGTAACTGAAATCAGACTGTGTTGTGATAGACGAAGCAGAAGTACTCTTTAAATAAAGCGTGCTCCCCTCAATATGTGAATTTACAAGCACTGCCTGTCTCTAGCGTCTTAACTCTCTCTGAAGGTTTTTAGTTTCCTACAAAGCGGAGTATATGGTATGTTCTGCCGTACACACAAAGGTAAACTAGCTCCCCATATAGGAAGGATTCTATTGCATACTTTAAATATATTAAATATTCACTCAATTAAAACTACATTTTCTCATCACATTTCCAGAGTTTTCCTTTTAAAAAGTCTTTTCTAAATTTTGAAATTTTCTTAAAAAATTCTTAATTTTTTTTATTACCAAATAATTTTAGGTCATACCTGAATGGTCTAGTGGTTTTCCCTACTTTCTTCAATTTAAGTCTGAATTTGGCACTAAGGAGTTCATGATCTGAGCCACAGTCAGCTCCCAGTCTTGTTTTTGCTGACTGTATAGAGCTTCTCCATCTTTGGCTAGAAAGAATAGAATCAATCTGATATCGGTGTTGGCCATCTGGTGATGTCCATGTGTAGAGTCTTCTCTTGTGTTGTTGGAAGAGGGTGTTTGCTATGACCAGTGTGTTCTCTTGGCAAAACTCTATTAGCCTTTGCCCTGCTTCATTCTGTACTCCAAGGCCAAATTTGCCTGTTACTCCAGGTGTTTCTTGACTTCCTACTTTTGCATTCCAGTTGCCTATAATGAAAAGGACATCTTTTTTGGGTGTTAGTTCTAAAAGATCTTGTAGGTCTTCATAGAACTGTTTAACTTCAGCTTCTTCAGCATTACTGGTTGGGGCATAGGCTTGGATTACCGTGATATTGAATGGTTTGCCTTGGAAATGAACAGAGATCATTCTGTCATTTTTGAGATTGCATCCAAGTACTGCATTTCAGACTCTTTTGTTGACCATGATGGCTACTCCATTTCTTCTAAGAGATTCCTGCCCCAAATCACTGCAGATGGTGATTGCAGCCATTAAATTAAAAGACACTTACTCCTTGGAAGGAAAGTTATGACCAACCTAGACAGCATATTAAAAAGCAGAGACATTACTTTGCCAACAAAGGTCCGTCTAGTCAAGGCTATGGTTTTTCCAGTGGTCATGTATGGATGTGAGAGTTGGACTATAAGAAAGCTGAGTGCTGAAGAATGGATGCTTTTGAACTGTGGTGCTGGAGAAGACTCTTGAGAGTCCCTTGGACTGCAAGGAGATCCAACCAGTCCATTCTAAAGGAGATCAGTCCTGGGTGTTCATTAGAAGGACTGATGCTAAAGCTGAAACTCCAATACTTTGGCCACCTCATGCAAAGAGTGGACTCATTGGAAAAGACCCTGATTCTGGGAGGGATTGGGAGCAGGAGGAGAAGGGGACGACAGAGGATGAGATGGCTAGATGGCATCACCGACTCAATGTACATGAGTTTGAGTGAACCCCGGGAGTTGGTGATAGACAGGGAGGCCTGACATGCTGTGATTCATGGGGTCGCAAAGAGTCAGACACGACTGAGTGACTGAATTGAACTGAACTGAATAATTTTAGGGTTGGTTCTTTTCATCCTGAGTGAAATAGCTATGGTGCTCTGGTTTAGGGATTTTTATCAACTAAAGCTATAAACTTCAATACAACCTTATGAAATAAAAAAATGCAGCAAAAATAGTTGAATGATATCATTACACAATTGCACACATACATTACTGTGTTTTTGACCATATACGTGATATATATATTTGCACTAATACCAGGCACCTGGGAATAATTAGAAAAGTAGCTCTTAACTAAGCAAGTCTCATTTGGAATTTGAATCTAAAATTGTGTAATATGAAATGTAAGTTATGTGTCAATGAAAACTACATTTTGCCTGGCTTATTTAATTTTTTGATAACAATTTTTTTTTCAAATCCATCTGTCATAAAATTGTTTCTCTTCTCTCTTTGTTGCTTCTTTTTAAAAGATTTATCTGAGAGCAGGCTTCAGTTAACATGCTTATAAAAGTCACAATTCTAAGACACAGATTTTCCAAAATCATTTTTCATTTCATATCTGAATAGTTTTCTTACGTTAAGGGCTTCCCTGGTGGCTCAGTTGGTAAAAATCTGCCTATAATGCAGGAGACCTGGGTTTGATTCCTTGATTGGAAAGATCACCTGGAGAAGGAAATGGCAGCCCACTCCACTATTGTTGCTTAGAGTATTCCACAGACATAGGAGTCTGGCGGCTACAGTCCTTGGGGTCACAAAGTTTTTTTTACACTAATGCCATTTATTTAATGTAATGTGATATTGTACAATGATAATTATTTTGCTGTTGCTTTTTGGAAATAAACGTGCTGTGCATTGAGTCACATGTAATTGACTTTTGTTTAGGTCAAAATAGTCAAATATCAACAACACCAAAATATTCCACCTCTATATGTACCAGAGATTCATTTTTTTGTTCTTATATTTCCATTAGGTAGTGGTTTGGGGGTGTGAGGGAAATATCTATTTCTTTGGTTCGTGATATTGTTTCTTATCCTGAGTGTTCTATAAATGTAGGTTTATGTGTGGCTAAGAGCATTTATCCTTTGTCTGGTTACACTTGTACCTTACAGGGGTTTGCATTACATAATCAATTTTTGTGTTTTTATTATAATTTTTTCAGAGTTTCTTCAAAATAGATATTTTTTGAAAAGGAGAAAAGGAAAGATAATTTGGAATTTAGAGAAATCTCAGAAAGCAAGAGGAAAAAGTTTTATTTGATAATGCAGTAAGGTATGAATTTATGGACCTTACTAGTTCCTCAAATAAAAATCTATTTCTATTGCATGCTAGATTATGTTTCCTTAAAAACAGCAATTTTTCTGTTTTAAACAATGCTTAGAATCAATCATAGACATTATGAATGGAAGGCAGATGTAGAGGTCACCATTTAAGCAAGTTCTACTTGACCTGTTCCAAACTAATCTGTCTCTATCTTATTTCTAATAATCTCCAGGGATAGATATTTCAGAACCTCTTTCAGGAAAATGTTTCAATACTTAAGACCTATAAGTACTAAACAATTTGTCAGTTATGTATTTTATTTTCATATAATCAAAAGTAATAAATGTTCATATGATATTTTGAAAGCTCCAAAAATTAATAAAAAGTGAACACCCTACTCCCATAATCCTACTGGTAAATTCTATATCCTTTAATGATTTTTCTTGATATTATATTCTTTAGTTTTATATATGTGGATGGAAAAGGAAATATCTAGGCATATTTCTCCATTTTATCATTATCATTTTTATAATTTCCTCCTTCATCCCAGTTTTTAATTTCTTGTCTTCTGGTATTATGACCTGGGTTTGTACTCTAACTTCTTTATATCTCTATTATGTTGTGAAACCCCAGTTGGATAAAATATTTTGTTGGCTCTTATCATTAATATTCTGTATTTTATTCCTTTGGACTTTTATTATCTCCTGGTATTTCATTAAAAATGTGAGGGCTACATTCATTCTCTTAAACCATCAGAATATCAATTAGTGCATTTTATTAGGCTTTGAAACATACTGGAAATAATTTGACAGCATAATAAAGGGGGTGGTGGCCCTAAATATATCTCTATTTGAAATTCCATAGCTTGCTCAAGTGTAATTACTAAGTGAATGCCTTATAATAATCCTCTTTGGAAGCTGAAATTAGGGTTATACTCAGGGAACGAGGGAGGGAAAATAGATGGTTTATTATTCTACAACCTTCAGTAAGTATATTCATTCACATTGAGAATGCTTTGAAAAAACTATATGTAAAAAGCTCAAGAATACTTTGGAAAATTACTATGAAGCAACCATTCACACACACACATACACACACACATTATTTGAGTGTAGTTTCTCTACAATGTTGTTAGTTTCTGCTGTTCAGTTCAGTTCAGTCACTCAGTCGTGTCAGACTCTTTGCAACCCCATGAATCACAGCACGCCAGGCCTCCCTGTCCATCACCAACTCCCGGAGTTCACTCAGACTCATGTCCATCGAGGTGGTGATGCCATCCAGCCATCTCATCCTCTGTCGTCCCCTCCTCCTGGCCCCAATCCCTCCCAGCATCAGAGTCTTTTCCAATGAGTCAGCTCTTCACATGAGGTGGCCAAAGTATTGGAGTTTCAGCTTTAGCATCATTCCTTCCAATGAACACCCAGGACTGGTCTCCTTTAAGGTGGACTGGTTGGAACTCCTTGCAGTTCAAGGACTCTCAAGAGTCTTCTCCAGCACTGCAGTTCAAAAGCATTAATTCTTCGGTGTTCAGCTTTCTTCACAGTCCAACTCTCACATCCATCCATGTACATCAGCTATACATATATATATCCCCTCGTTTTTTGGTTTTCCTTTCCATTGGGTCACCAGAGAGCCTTGAATTCCCAGTGCTATCCAATTGTATCTCATTTGTTACCTATTTATACATAGTAGTGTATATATGTCAGTCCCTTGTCTCCCGATGCACCCTACTCCTCCTTTCCCCCTTGGTATCCATATGTTTGTTCTCTCTGTCTATGTCTCTCTTTCTCCTTTGCAACTAAGATCATCTATACCATTTTCCTAAATTCCACATGTATGCATTAATATATGATGTTTGTTTTCTCTTTCTGACTTAATTTCACTCTGTATGATAGTCCCAGGTCCACCTATGTCTCTGCTAATTGCACAGTTTTGTTCCTTTTTGTGAGAGTTGGACTGTGAAGAAGGCTGAGTGCTGAAGAATTGATGCTTTTGAACTGTGGTGTTGGAGAAGACTCTTGAGAGTCCCTTGGACTGCAAGGAGATCCAACCAGTCCATTCTGAAGGAGATCAGCCCTGGGATTTCTTTGGAAGGAATGATGCTAAAGCTGAAACTCCAGTACTTTGGCCACCTCATGTGAAGAGTTGACTCATTGGAAAAGTCTCTGATGCTGGGAGGGATTGGGGGCAGGAGGAGGTGGGGACGACAAAGGATGAGATGGCTGGATGGCATCACAGACTCGATGGACGTGAGTCTGAGTGAACTCCGGGAGTTGGTGATGGACAGGGAGGCCTGGCGTGCTGCGATTCATGGGGTCGCAAAGAGTCAGACACGACTGAGCAACTGAACTGAACTGAATATTCCATGTATATATGTACCACATCGCATCTTCTTTATCCATTCCTCTGCTGATGGACATTTAGATTGTTTCCATGTCCTGGCCATTGTAAGTAGTGCTGCAGTGAACATTTGGGCACCTGTATCTTTTTGAATTATGGTTTTCTCCAGATATATGGCCAGGAGTGGAATTTCTGGGTCAATCATACATATATTGAGTGACTTAGCAAATACCAATGAGTGTCTACCATAGTGCTGGCACCAGAGATACAAAAATGAATGATGTGTTTCCTTCCCTAGGGGAACTCACGTTTTGATAGAGAAGACTGAAATATGAACAAATAATTATAGTACAGTATGAGTAGATGAAAGTATGGAGTGTAATGCAAGAACACATTGCAGTGTTTGGGAAGACTTCATGGATAAGGCATCATTTGCATTTTCTCCTGTGCTTGGAATATAAGATATGTACAAGTGGAGAGAATAAGAAAAGATAGGGAACTTTTTGCAAAGAAATCTCATTTAAAAAGAAAAAGCAAATGTCTGAGTAATGTCGTTTAAATGTTTCTATTTTCTATTTCTAATAAAATGTTCCTATTTTATAGAAAGTATGTCCAAATATGATTATGATATTTTTCTTAATTTCCTCAGTCTGAATTAGTTTTAAGTTTTTTTTCTTTATGATTATCTTGAAACAAAATTGTTATATAGCTTTAGATTATTACTCATGAAAAAATAAATACTGTAATGGAAAACCAGAGATTTAGCACTGTCTGTACTAAATATTTTGTGTTTCTTGGCCTTGGTTTCCTATTCCATAAAATGGATAAGATGGCTTATATAATCTTGTTCAATTATACATGTAGTAAGACATTGCTTCAGATATTAGGATGATAAAAAATATCTGACTATTCAGTTTTCCTGATGTTCTAATGTGAATATGAAGAGGAACAATAAGAGCTAAAACAAATGTTTTGGTAAATAGTACTGGTAACAGTAAAATGTGATCTTCACAGTTCTTAATACAAAGAAGGCTTAGCCTTGCAGAGAAAGAGAGAGCTGGATGTCTCAAAGAAAAACAGATTCAGTATACCAGAGCTATGTTCAACTGTGGCCAGGGATAACTTAAAAAACGTGAAATCGATCTACTGTGAGTGCTGTGGAGGGCTATGCTCCATTCCCACTCTTTTCTTAGCAGTTATTCCAGATCCTAATTAAAAGTGGTTTTTATTATTATTTAAATGTTCCACAGGGAAAGACATGTCACCTTTTAAAAATACTTTTGCAGAACAAAGTATCTCAATGTCATGACATAAGGATACAGGCAGGAAAAGACAAATGAGCTTTGGCAGTTTTCCCACATGGATAAATCCAGAAGGAGAAGCTAATAAATCAAGAAGGGTCATTGCCTTGAAAAGGAACATTGTCCATTCCTGAATATTTAAACTTACAGAAGTGGGATTCATTTTCAGGGTTCATTCTACCTTTCACTATTTTTGTATCAAAGGTGGTGGGAGGGGGAGCTGAAAGCTAAACAGGGGCTGAAAATGACAACAAACATGTTTAAAGAATTTCAAATGAGAAAAAATGTTCTATTTTGATAGCAAAAAAAAAAAAAAAAGACTCAGCATTTTGGAACTGGGAGAGTATGCAAAGTGATAAAAGTATAGCCCATGGCCAACTGATGTTGAGGTATGACAAAAACCATCACAATATTGTAAAGTAATTATCCTCCAAACAAAATAAATACATTTTAAAAAACAAAAAAAGGAACAAGGCAGATAAGATGTAAAAACAAGAAAGAAATTTAGCCAGTGATCAAAAATTCTCTTCTGAAATTATCAGTGTAATGTGTGTTAGAAACAGTAATTTGTTTTAAATTTTGAAATTTTCCACTTAAGAAAATGTCTTCAAGATGCTTAGTCATAATTTTATTTAATAAAGCCAAAAGGTAAAGTTGATTTAATATTTAATATAAACAAGCACTTTGCAGAGATAGCTCATTTAAAATCTCGAGTTATTGAGACATTTATAGTGCTTATTCTCTTCACTTGAACACAGAATTTTTTAAAAAATTTAAATGACAGTTAATATAAAATATTTAAAGTTATTTATATTCTTTTGCATGTGTTTTTTACTTTTGTAATATTTTAACTGCTAACTTAAAAAATACAAGTACAGAATACAGATTTTTTTCCCAACAGTTATTCTTCTAAGGAATATCTTATAGTTACTAATACTCCTATTTCTTCTCCTTTTTCTCTGGATGTTAAATAATTTTAAGTGCTGTTACCTATATTCATCTATGTATTTTACAGAGAGAAATAGTAAAAATGTACTTCACATATAACTATGGTGCTTAACTTTTTTTTTCATTTTTATTTTTTTCTTTAGCACAAATGAAAGATAAAACCCAATATTATAGTCTTAACTCCATGTAAAATTTGTCTGCCTTGACTCTTAATCCATTTCTTTATTTTTCAGTATAGAACTAATAGACATTTTAGTTAATTATTTTAAAATAAAATTATTTTACTCACATTTTCCTTATGTTTTCTTATCCACTCACCATTTTTTTTTAGGACTAGCTTGAATTAGTTACATCAGCTATTTACTGGGGGTACTATTAAGGTTATAGGTTCAGGCCACATCTGGGCCTGGAAAGCTAGCCATCTGCTTTGTGAATGTTTCATGTTAGTCCCAATGGTAATGCCAAGGAGTTGGGACACTATAGCAAAATGCATCCCACTACTAGGAAAACTCAATTATATTCCCTACAAAAGAAGACAAATGGATTAGATGAATAGGCCTTCAGAATGGAATTTCTTCTTATTCGTTACAGCCCATTGATCAGATGATCAAAGACCTAAATACTTCTGTTTTAGAGAAGCAAATGCCAACTTCTAGACATCCTTATCACCACCTCCTTGGTGGCTCAGATAGTAAAGAATCTGCCCACAGTGTGGGAGACCCTGGTGTGGTCCCTGGGTCAGGAAGATCCCCTGGAGAAGGGAATTGCAACCCAGTCCAGTATTCTATCTTGGAAAATTCCATGGACAGAGGAGCCTGGTGGGCTGCAGTCCATGGGGTTGTAATGAGTTGGACACTGGGAGACTAACATGTTCACTTCACTTTTCAGACATCCTTATTTTATTGTGAAATAAAGCACATAAAAAAAGTAAAAATATAAATGTGTGAATTGTGAATTCATACATAACTATAATGTGATCTCCCATGCAATTCCCTTCCTTTCCACCAAAGTCAAGAAAATACTGTAAGCACTCCAGAAACCATGGGGTTTGAGGTTGTAATAACCTCTGACCTCTACTATAGAGGTGGCTAGTATCCTTATGTGGTGGTGGTTTCCTTTTGCTTTTTTTTTTCATAGTTTTGCCACATATGCTTGTTTGCCTAAATAATATGGCTTTGTTTTACTAGACTTTTAAGCTCTGTGTTTTGCTAGGTTTTTAAGCTTTGTATAAATAGACATTTACTGTATGTTTCTTCTGCTTTGTATTTTGAGAGTCATACTAGTTCTGTATCTGTGTTCTGTTTACTTTTGTTATGTGAAGATGCTTTGTTTTTTTACCCATTCTATTATAAATTGAATTATTAGGAATAACACTGCTATGAACTTCCCTATACATGTTTCCTCAAATAGATGTGCATTAGAGTATAAAGGAGTGGAATTTTAGGGTCATGAAAACATTCATCCTAAAGGAAATCAGTCCTGGGTGTTCACTGGAAGGACTGATGCTAAAGCTGAAACTCCAGTACTTTGGCCACCTGATGTGAAGAGCTAACTTATTTGAAAAGACCCTGATGCTGGGAAAAATTGAGGGCAGGAGGAGAAGGGGACAACAGAGGATGAGATGGTTGGATGGCATCACTGACTCAATGGACATGGGTTTGGGTGGACTCCAGGAGTTGGTGATGGACAGGGAGGCATGGCGTGCTGTGGTTCATGGGGTCACAAAGAGTCAGACACGACTGAGCGACTGAACTGAACTGAAGGGAAAACATTCAGATAGGCAGTGAATGGCCCATTCAGGTTTCCTACCAGGTTTACTAGATTCCTCTACTATCTGGTTCTTCTCTATCCTTATAACTAATTTTACATGAGTAAAAGCAAATATGAATATAGTCCTGGAACTATGTATGTCTTTCTTGATATTAGTTAAACATACTTCTTAGTGATAAAAATTAATATACAACATATCTCCCTGCCTGAATCTAATAAATTTTAATTGGCAAATTATCTACTGTGTAGTTAGGGGTTTTTTTTTTGTTGTTTTTTTTTTTTTTGCTAGTTTGCTGTCACAAATAGTTAAATATATAGACAATAGTATTCATAAACTTTTTCTTTAAAGTCAATAAAGTCAAAATAAAGTCAAATTTTTCTTTATTTTGTTTGAACAAAACCCTAGATGTAAAATTGACTGGTTAAAGATAAAACAAGAGTGTTAAAGTTTTCAGGAAATTTAGCACAATTATTTAACAATAATTTATAAAATTGTCCATTTTTCCTTAAAAGAGCTAATTTCCAAAATCTGCTGGAATATTGAAAAAGCAAGTCAGTCAGTCAGTTCAGTTGCTCAGTAATGTCTGACTCTTTGAGACCCCATGAATTGCAGCACGCCAGGCCTCCCTGTCCATCACCAACTCCCAGAGTTCACTCAGACTCAGGTCCATTGAGTCGGTGATGCCATCCAGCCATCTCATCCTCTGTCGTCCCCTTCTCCTCCTGACCCCAATCCCTCCCAGCATCAGAGTCTTTTCCAATGAGTCAGCTCTTCGCATGAGGTGACCAAAGTATCGGAACTTCCACTTTAGCATCAGTCCTTCCAAAGAACAACCAGGACTTATCTCCTTTAGAATGGACTGGTTGGATCTCCTTGCAGTCCAAGGGACTCTCAAGAGCCTTCTCCAACACCACAGTTCAAAAGCATCAATTCTTCGGCGTTCAGCTTTCTTCACAGTCCAACTCTCACATCCATACATGACCACTGGAAAAACCATAGGTTTGACTAGATGGACCTTTGCTGGCAAAGTAATGTCTCTGCTTATGAATATGCAACAGAGTTCCAGAAAAACATCTATTTCTGCTTTATTGACTATGCCAAAGCCTTTGACTGTGTGGATCACAACAAACTGTGGAAAATTCTGAAAGAGATGGAAATACCAGACCACCTGACCTGCCTCCTGAGAAATCTGTATGCAGGTCAGAAAGCAACAGTTAGAACTGAACATGGAACAACAGACTGTTTCCAAATTGGGAAAGGAGTACGTCAAGGATGTATATTGTCTCCTTGCTTATTTAACTTAGATGTAAAGTACATCATGTGAAATGCTGGGCTGGATGAAACACAAGCTGGAATCAAGATTGCCAGGAGAAATATCAATAACCTCAGATACACAGATGACACCACCCTTATGGCCGAAAGTGAAGAGGAACTAAAGAGCCTATTGATGAAAGTAAAAGAGGAGAGAGAAAAAGTTGGCTTAAAACTCAACATTCAGAAAACTAAAATCATGGCATCTGGTCCTATCACTTCATGGAAAACAGATGGGGAAACAGTGGAAACACCGAGAGACTTTATCTTTTGGGGCTCCAACATCACTGCAGATGGTGACTGCAGCCATGAAATTAAAAGCCGCTTGCTCCTTGGAAGAAAAGTTATGAGCAACCTAGACAGCATATTAAAAAGCAAAGACATTACCTTGCCAACAAAGGTCCATCTATTCAAAGCTTTGGTTTTTCCAGTAGTCATGTATGGATGTGAGAGTTGGTGTATAAAGAAAGCTGAGCGCAGAAGAACTGATGGTTTTGAACTGTGGTGTTGGAGAAGACTTTTGAGAATCCCTTGGACATCAAGCAGAGCAAACCAGTCCATCCTAAAGGAAATCAATCCTGAATATTTATTGGAAGGACCGATGCTGAAGCTGAAACTCCAATACTTTGGCCATCTGATGTGAAGAATGGACTCTGGAAAAGATCCTGATGCTGGGAAAGAAGATTGAAGGCAAGAGGAGGGTTCCACAGAGGGTGAGATGGTTGGATGGCATCACCGACTTGATGGACATGAGTTTGAGCAAGCTCTGGGAGTTGGTGAAGGACAGGGAAGCCTGGTGTGTTGTATCCAGGGTGTCACAAAGAGTTGGACTGATTGAACTGAATTTATAAAATTATCCATTTTTCCTTATAAAGTCACCAGTTTTAGCATTGAACATAAATATTTTATAGTTGCCAGTTTTATGATGAAAATAGTATCTTAATAAGCATTTCTTTATTAATGACTGGGTTCTTTGGTAGCGCAGATGGTAAAGAATCTGCCTGCAATGCAGGAGATCCAGGTTCAATTCCTGGGTCAGGAAGATGCCCTGTAGAAGGGAATGGCAACACACTCCAGTATTCTTGCTTGGAGAATTCCGTGGACAGAGGAGACTGATGGGCTACAGTCCATGGGGTCACAGAGTCGGACATGACTGAGCAACTTTCATTTCATTTTTTCTTGATTTTGAGAGTAAATAAATTTTTTTGCATAGTATTATTTATATTATCTCTTCATAAATTTATATCTTTTCTTCCTTTACTATTAGGAAGGAATGTATGTTATTTACTTGAGGTTTTGCAAAAACTTTTAATGTGATATACAATATTTTGTCTGATAAATATGTTGAAAATTTATAAATGCTTTAAATTTTTTGTATTTTTCATCACCTAGTGTCAAAATTTTATATAGCAAAGTCATTTATCCTCCTTAGTAATCTTTGTTTTTGTTGTAGATTCTCTAAAATTATAATGACCATTCGCCTGTGTATTTTTCACATACTTTTGTCATCTCTATTCCCAGGCTGCCACATTTCAAAAGTTTGTAGGGCACCATTTTTACCTCATACCATATTTACTGCTTTCAATTATTATTCTCACTGGAATTTATATTATTATATAGTGAATATTTGGATCATGTAATTTTTTTCCAAGTGATTAAGCATGTTGTCCAAATACCAATAACTAAATAATTATTTTCACTATTGATATGATCAACATCATATACTTTGTTTCTGGACTTTTTGTTTTTTTCCATTGTCTTTCCTGAGTCAGGACTGTGTATTATCATCTGGTTGGACAAGATCTCTTATTTTTATTCTGTTTCAACATATCTTCTCTTTTGTTAGTCATTCTTTAAAATGAATTTTTGAGTCATACTGTCAAACTCTGAGATATTATGGGGTATTTATTGGCAATCTGTTACACTTTTAAGTGCAAATTTTGAGAATTTGCAGATTTACAATGTTGAGTTATCCTAAACAGAAACATTGTTAGCATTTTTATTTATTCATTTCTCACATGTCTTGACACTAGGTATTTTGTAATAAGTAAATCCTGGAACCATGCCTAAGTATTTAAGCATATTCAGCATAAAAAGCTACCTAACCATGTAGGTAGACAAAAACCATGTCTTTTATTTTGACTCAAAGTAAATGGGAATGTAAATATACTGCAAATATACTTTGCTGTTTTCATCTGTGTGTTTTTTAGAAAAAATCTGTTACAGAGAAAGCTTTTATAGACAATTCTTAAAATATTATGTGGCAAAACCCCAATGGAACAATAAGAAATGCAGTTACTCTACCAAATAGTTGATGAATAAATGATCAGTCTATTTGCAAACACTGCAATAAAGGAGGACAGACATATGCATGGGACTTGCTCTAATTTTGTAAAGATTAAAGATTAGAAACCACTAAAGAGACAAGATCAGCTAGTGCTCCATTACACCCAGCTGGTATGCCTTGGTGAGCAACTTTGAAATAGTGTAATGAGTGGTATACAAATATGTTCTAGCACGCCAGGAGGCGGCACAACTCAGCAGAAGCACAGATATGAGAAAGAGACCTGCTGAGACTTCAGATACTGAAATGAAGTCATACGGTAGGACAGCTATGCTAATATATTTAGAGATATTGGAAAGCCAGAGAATAGGAAACGTTTGCTCAAGTTCTGAAAAAAATACAGATATAAAAGATAGAACAATTTAATAACCCGGATTTAAAGGGAAGCTAAGGGTAGTATAAAGTTTTGAGGATACAGCCAGAGCAGAATTTTGGGCATGTTAGCATTAAGATGTCTGTTATACATCGAGGTCCAGAAGTCAGTTGTCCGTAATCCTATGACTGTGGAGGTCAGGAGAGAAGTCCAGTCAGGAGAGAAAAATTTCAGAGTCAGCATGGTGATGTGTTTCTTTCCATATACAATTGAGGGCTCAATGCACAGTGGTAGCAAAAACAGAGATTTGTTTCATGTTAGAGGCATGCTGTTTTCCAATGAATTGACTTAGAAAGGAAGTTAGGAGTGTTGAGGGGTATAAGAAAGTGATAATAGCATGGTGATTTAGAAGAATTGTTGGGAGTCCTAATTTTTCCAGCACACTTGTGTCTTCAAATACAGTGTGAAGACACGATGTTTGGGGCTGCAGTTCTCTTGAGACAATAAAGACCCACTTTTCTAAAGTACTGACATTTCCCCAAATTGTAAAATAGATAGAGTTTTACCCTCTTAAGGTAAAAATTGGTGAGTAATCAGAATCTCTCAGCAATTATAGGAGCCATTAAAGCAGCTATAAGAGCCTATATTCGTAAGAGAAAAGAGCAGGACCAAGAGGCTTTCTGGGTCTTGATTAGCAGCGCAATCTTGCTCCTTTGACTAGCATTCTGTGCCATCTTGGGCAAGTAGCTTAATTGTTATGAGTCTTAATGTCTTCATTTCTAAAGCAAGGGCATTCAGGTACATATCAAATATTGTAATACAAGTATTTCTTATAAAATTGCTTCCGTTAGGATGCCTTAATACATAGATCAATACTAATTGTTCGTATTTTCAACAATGAAAATCTTCTGAAAATTCAGAAAACCATACTTTTGCAAAAGATTTGAAGGGTTATTTTAAAATCTAGTGGGCAGTCATTCAAAATATACATCATCTCTAGAAGCCAAAACATATTCAATAAATGCAGCTCTTCCGAAATTAATCCCATATCCTTTAAAAATAAGCTCTAGACTTCTAGATCAGGAGAACAACATGCAAACTACATATATATGTTTCAACAAGTTACTTGACAAAGTCTTTTAGGACAAATCTTGCCCACCAAGGGTGAGAAGTAGAAATATTTCATAGATGGTAATATAATTATCTGATGGTTGAACAAAACCCCAGAAATTCTGACAGTACGTTTTGCCTTGATATTTCTTACCATCTCTTGAATAAACCCTATGAGAAAAAAAATGCTTAATGAGCCCCATATCTTTTCCTTTACATCAGATGCTGAATACACAGGATGAATGTGCCTTAGTTCTGTTACAGGAAACATGTGGTTCACAGGCTAGCTTTGACTCTTGGAGCTAGGATCCACTTAATGCCACCATATCCCTCTTCATTCTTTTTCTGCGGCTACATCTTATATTCCTATATTAAGAAGCTAAATACTTACCCAAGTTAACATCAAACAGATGAATTATTTTGACTGTTAAAAGGATTGAAGGGAGTTCTGATTTTGGATAAGATGGAATATGTGTATTCTACTCTAGATATCCCAAATATAGCTGTAAAACCTGGGCACAGTTCATGGAGAAGGACTCGTTTTGGAGTCTTTGAGAAATAAGTAGTAGCAGCTGGCCGACTAGGGAGGAAGCCTGGAATTCAGCATATACCAGATTGGCAGTGAGTTTCCCATTTTCATCACGTATACCCTGGCCTGGATGCAAAGCAGTCCAAATGCCAGAAGAGGGCATGAAGGTGCAGAGTTTCGGGAGAAACTCTCTAGTTCTCTCATGTGGAGTAGGACTGGAGCCTCCACATATTCAGAGAGAGTGTGGGATATCCCCCATTTAAAGTTTTTTCTTTCTTTTCTTCATTCTCTTACATTCTGGCTTCCAGACAAACCCATAGTAGCTATGGAAACAATAGCATCAGTGGTGGCAGCAGGAACCCAGAGGAACCTCTTCTTTAATTAGAGGAGGTATGGATGGAAGAAGGTACTTTTCTCCTCCCTGCCGTACTGTTCCTTAACCTCACATGCAGACAAAGTATGCAGAAGAGTGGAGTAATTAGAACCCCAGCTTTCTGCTCAAGAACCAGAAGGAGAAGAGAGCTGAGAAAAGGGAGACCTTAGAATCATTTATAAGCTCTTGGGCTCACTCCTGAGCTCTAAGTTTGTGTATCTGATCCTAAACAGATACTGAAAGATCCCAAGAACTAACAGACCGTCAGTGACCACTCAGGTACCAAACTGCCCACCAAGTGGCTCATGTCTGCGGCAGATGTGAGTAACTCTGCAAAGGTTTGAAATGGAGCTAATGTTGAACAGAACATCATGTCAACAGAGTCAAAGAACAGAAAAAGTACAGTGTTAAAGTATTTGAAGAAATGATGGCTGAAAAAAACTGACTCAAGACATGAATCTGCAGGTTTCAGAAGTTGAATAATCTCTAAACAATGATAAACCTAAGGAGATCTAAGAGTGGACACATTGTAATCAGACTGCTGAAAACTAAGTTCAAAGAAAAAATATTGATGGTAACCTGGAAAAATGACTCATTACTTTTAGGGAACCATGACCCAAGTGATTTTGTGTTTCTCTTCAGAAACTGCGAAGCCCAAAAGGAAGTAAAACAAAAATTTTAAAGTGCCTCAGGAAGAGAACTGTTAACCCCAGGGTCTATATTCAATAAAAATATCCCTCAGGAATGAAAGGGAAATAAAAACATTTTCAGATGAAGGAAAACTAAGAGAAGTTGTTATTAGTAAAATGCTTAAAAAATAATTGCTAAAACAAATTCTTTAGACAGCAGGAACATGATGCCAGAAGCAAAGTTGAATCGTACAGAATGAAGGACGAACAGAAATGGTTATTAAATACCTGTGTAAATATTATGTCTTTTCTTGAGTTTTTTAAAAATATTTTACAGTTAAAATAAGAAATTCTAACAACTTGGATGAATCTCAAAGGCATTGTGCTGAGTGATAGCTTGTCTCCGCCGCTTACCTACTGTGTGATAGTTTATTTGGTATTATTAAAAAGGCGTCACATCCTTTGTTTCCTTCTAAAGTAGTCACAACCTCCATGTCTATCATATCATCTAGTTTTACCTTAATAATAATCATTAGCACAATATTAAGTATTCATAAATTTTTTATTTGTCTTCTTTATGTCCTCTTTCCCACCTGCCTGTCAGTGGTGAATTTGTCCTATTTATCACTGCATTCTTAATATTCAGTACTTTGAACAATGTGCAGTATACAATATACATTCATTGGCTAAACACATTTATATTTAATGGCTGAATTAATTGGTATTTTAGTAAGGCTGACACTAACACATTTGTGTCCAAGGAATTGAAATGTGGTGTCTTATAGTAGCTAATATCTTATGAGTGCTTGCTAGAATTCCAGATGTTGTTCTAATGCTTTCCATGTATTCCTATAACATTCATAACAATTCCGTGATGGAAGTACTGTTCTTACACTTGGTCTAAAGATGAGGAAAATAGCCATAAGGAGAAAACAATTTGTCCAAAGTCACACATGTGTTAAGTGGTGGACCCATGTGGTGAAATCAGGAAATTTGACTTTAGAGCTCTTACCAGCATGATATTGTCCCTGCTTCTACCTAAAAGCAAAGTCATCATCTGAGGTGTGGTTTGAGTACTCTAGGCGTTTGGTGATAAGGCTAGAACTTAGAGAAAAACACGTATGAGGCACACAACGAGGTGCTGATGACGGCCTGGACATGCAGTGTAGGAAGTGGAGGTTAAAGGGTATCTTTGACTTGATACCAATATCAAGTCAACGATAGCACTCTTTCCTTACTCTTATTTTAGTCAGTAGTGAAAAGTAGAGAGGAAACAGATTTTGGAGGCAGGATATACACATGTAAATGACAAGTAAGCAGTTTGATGGGAATAAAATCATAGATTTGGGGATTATTAATACACAGTCAGTACTATGTTTCCTTGGAGAAGGAAATGGCAACCCACTCCAGTATTCTTGCCTGGAAAATCCCATGGACAGAGGTACTTGGCGGGTTAGTGTCCAGGAGGTTGCCAAGAGTGGGACACAACTGAGAGACTAAGCATACATTATGTTTCCTTATTATAAGTGGTATAATTCACAATTTTCATAATTTTGAATTTGGGGTACATTTTAATATTGAGGTTATATGTTATCTTTTATCTGACGTTGTGTCTTACAATTGAAGATCTTTGGGACTATGTTTTATGAGATGGAGAATGTTGAGAAAAGAAGAACAAAGTTAAGGATTGAATCTTTAAATTGAGAGTTTAAAAGAACAAGACAGAAATAACAGGAAACCATGAGGAGAGTAAGATCCCAGCCTTCTCTGGTGTCACCTTACTGAACTAATGGATTTCCTTTCAGCCCTGACACACTTAGTCAGTTGAGAGGGACTAAAACCACTTGTAAACTTGCTTATGTCCATTTCTTTCCATCAGTAAAAGTTTAAAGTAAGTTATAATGCAAAATTTTGTGAAATAGCCACCGTGCTCTTTCCCCTATTCTTGATACCCCAGAACATTCCTTGCTCTTAGACCTGAAGTAACACAGAGGGGCTGTGTATCATTCCTTTGGGGAATTACACCCCATCAACCCCCAAAACACACAGTTCTCCATGAGTAAGATTTCTACCTTGGTCATTTTGCCTTTCCATGTCTGATTAACTCTTGCGGTGTATGAAACATTTTAAACTTTATTCAAAGCTCACCCTCTGAGAATTATATTACTGGACTACATTCTCTCCCAGGTAAAAACCCTAAGTTTATTTAGGTCCCAGGCTTAGTTGTCCTTTTCTGTTACTTTTGAGCCTCTTTGCAAATTAATAATAAAATTTCTCATGCATTTTTCATGGCCACAAAAAAGCCAAGAGCTTTAAAAAGTTTGGGGCTCACTGAACCATGCAAAGTAGAGAATTTTGTGCAAAAACGAGGGAAAAGAAAACAAAATAATGATCAGATTAAAGGTGAGGCTTAGATGTAATAAGATTTGATTTTCCTTGAGACATTCAAGAAGGAAATTAATAGTTTAGTGGAAAATATTAGATATATTCAAGGAAAAGTTGAATTTGAGGAAAAGGATTTCAGGAGAAGACTAATCGAATGCTTGTAAGAATGGCTGAAAAAAATTGGTTCTAAACTACTAAAGAGTATTTTTCAAGCTTTCACAGTGTCTGTTTTCTGGCTAATGGGATAATTAAAATGTCAACTAAAAATGGGTGCATTTCAATTACAGTCATACATTGTGCAATTAAAAATGCCTCACAGCAAAATAAACCTGTTATTATTATTATGGGGGGAATTTTTATTAGGTTAAGAAATGTATTATCAGATTTGATTGAGGTGATGCAGTAATGTCACCTTTATTCTCATAAATCAAATAAGGTGCCTGGAAAGTGAACTTCTAAAAACATTTTAAAATTCTCAGCCTGAAGGAAAATAGATAAAGGCATATTCTATTGCTTTAGCAATCTTAGAATGGTAATTACCCTCCCAATAGGTGAGTGAGTAGGAACATTTGGCAGACCGCAGGAGTTTAATGCCTATAAAATGGCCTTTTCTTCAGCTTAATAGCAGGTGTGTAGTGTTGGTTACCTCATTTTCACTCTCATTAAGCAGAAAGTACAGTGATATTAGATGACTGGAAAACTAGTCTCCAGATTTTTCTGCCCTCTTCATTGGAAGATTTATAGATAATCCATTAAGTTTTTAATTAGCACATATATAACACAGTAAGAAAAGAAATATGAAATACCAACAGATTCTTGATTCAAGGTGGAGTTTTATTTCTGATGGGCAAAGGTTACCCTTTACTTCAACCATGTTTTAAACAGAAATGTGAAGCATACAATGGAAAAAAAAATGATGTGGTGAATTCTTTTACAAAACAAATAGCAACTGGTCAATCACTATTACCTTGGTTTACTTAGTTGCTTAGGTGAAAACCTGGGAGCCATCCTTGATTCTTCTCTTTGTATCTGAGATGCAGTCCACCATCAAGTCTTCCCCACTGTCTTAAAAATTAGAACCCCAGACGCTTCTCTACAGCAGCTCTGTACCAGCAGCTTTGGGCGGCCCTGGTTCCCTCAGCAGCCTGCTCACTGTCACCCCGACATTCTCTTCTCCACTGAGCAGTCAGAACCAGCTTGTAAAGTAAAAGCAGATCAGGACTTTCTCCTGTTCACACGTTACATAGAAAACAATCCCCAGCCTTGCCGGCGACCCGCAGGCCTCTGTGACCAGGCCTTCGCTTTCCTCTTAGAATTCATCCACTGCCGCAGCCACTCAGGCTCGTTGTTTTCAGCCCAGGGTTTTCTCCCTGCAGCACTCCTCATCCTGCAGGTCTCTCCATGCTGCTCACTTCATTTCATTCTCGGCTTTCTTTGCTTCCTGGAACAGACCAGGAAGTCTCCCGAGTTAAGGCCTCTGTGCGGCTCTTCCTGTTCTTGGAGTCTCTTCCTCCAGATACCTGGATGCTTCACAGCACTTCCCCTGAGGCCCATCTGGCGTCCTGTTTAATTTACTCATTGCCCCCAGTCCCTGCACTCGGGATCTTCTCTGTCACTTTCTACTTTCCTGTATAGCACATATCAGCTTCTGAAATACCATATAATTTACTTAAAAAAAAAAAATCTTTATTATTTGTCTTCCCTTTGGCCAGGAACTCTTTGGAACCAGGATTTACTGGTGTCTTTTTTGTTGCTCATTTTTGTGTCCCATTGTGTAGAACAATGCCTGGCATACAGTAGCCCTGGATTAAGTGTTTAAGTGAATGAATGAATGAGATTTAAGTGCATAAGAGTCTGTCAAAGGATTTTTTAGATTTAGAGAAGTAATTTCAAAATTAGGACTAATAAGGCATAAAATATTCTCATAATAGTTTATAAATCTTCTGTCTTCAGGAAGTAGTTGAATACATTCTCTTTTTACTGAATCCAGTTGCTGATCTGAAAAATTTTTTTAAAGGCAAAATATAAGATTGAAGAGATTAGCTATTTCTGTCATTCTGTGTTAGGAGATAAATCTCAACTTCCAAATCAACATCAGCATATATTTTGTAATGTAATCTTTTAGTAATTAATTATAGCAGCTCCTTTAAATTTTTTCTCACTTCTCCTTACTAAATGAGTGTATCTTTAATATATATTTGTATCCTTTCATTCCTTGATATTTTTATTTCATGTAGTTTAGAAGGACTTCCCTGGTGCCTGTAATGTGGGAAACCTGTGTTCCATCCTTGGCTTGGGAGGATTCGCCTCGAGGAGGGCATGGCAACCCACTCCAGTATTCTTGCCTGGAGAATCCCATGGACAGAGGAGCCTGGTGGGCTACAGGCCATGCTTAGAGTTGGACACGACTAAGTGACTAAGTACACAGAAGATCTATTTTCCTCAAAAAACAGAAACTTTTAAATTTATTTGTACTCTATTCTTATTCCTTAAAAAGTTTTAAAATATAGTTGATCTAAGAAGAAAAAAAAGCTAATATCCTTCTATATATATATAGTAATGGTAATTATTAAAGGAAATTAGTAAAGGAAAAAATACCACTTGAAATTATTATTAAAAATTTCAAGAACTTTTGAATAATAGTTTAAAGTAGCTTTAATAGTATTACACAAACTTGCATTTGTACTGGGGATGGTTCTGATTTATTACAAGGAAGTTTATATAGTGCTTTCTATTTATCTATTGTACAATAAACTTTTATTTGGATTGAGTTGCAATAAATAAAGCATAATAGTCAATAATATGCTTGATATGTAAGTGTAGTCACTATTAGTTCCACAATAAGAGAAAGTGTCCTAAAATGATGCTGTGTAAGACTAGAGAGTATGACAAGACTTTCGGTATGTTTACAGACTAGTGAGACAGATGACTACTTTTCTACAAGGATTAATTTACCTGTTCTTTTTTTTTGTGATTATGTTTCCAAATTTTACCTGGGTGCCTGGTCACTCAGTGAAGGCCAACAAGACCCACTTGCATCCATGTTTGGCCATGTGACTAATTTATATTTAAATAGTGTGAGACAAAAGAATACATGTCAATTCCAGGTCATACCCTTAAAGGAGTAGACAGACACTAAGCTTACTTTTTACTCTTTCCTGCTGTGATGTGAATGTTCTGGAAGATCTGAAGAAACTACCAGGGATGTAGAGATGCAAGTTGTACATAGAAAATGGCAGTTGTCCTACTGGTCTGGTATTGCAATCCTCTGAGCTGTCCTCTGAAACAGTACCCAAGGTCTGTCTTACGTTGAAGCTTTTCTTGGGGATTGTTTGGTTACAGCAATATAGACTTACCTAATAAGACCAGAGAATATGGGACAAAAACTTAAAAATAAGCAAACATTCATTCAGGGTTTCTGTGCATAAAACATTCCACAATCAATTTTCACTGAGTTTTGGATTTGGGGAATTTTGAAAGAATTACTCCATTGTTTTCTAGTTTCTAATAAAATCAGTGAAGAAACCAATAACAGACTGATTTTTGTTCTTTAGTTCCTGGTAAGGTGGCAAGAACTTTTTAAAAAATATCTGGAAGCATTTAGTTTCTTCTCTTGTAATCTGAAGGTATATAGTGTTTCTCAATTCTGGGAACTTTATTATATCTTAATAATCTCCCACCTCCAATTTTTGTGCTTCGTTTTTTTTTTTCTTCTGGATTTTTAAAAATATCTCACTTTTTTTTCTCATATTTCTGTTTATTTTTTTCCCAAACTTCTGAGCTGTAAGCCACCAGTAAACATAAGGAAAAATAGCCCTGTATTTAAAGTTTCAATTCTCTCATCATGTGAGGACCAAGAGAGCTTTTTCAGTGTGTTTTAAAGTGAAGCTCAGCACCTTCCACAGATTTATTGCTGTTGATTTCTTATAGATTAGAATTTTTCATGCCCATCCCCTTCGATACCCCAGCCTTATTGGAATAATGCTGACGATAAAAATAAAGTTGTTAATAATAGCTGGCATTTAGTGAGCGTTTCTGTGTGACTAACATGGTTTTAAGAATTTTGCTTGTATTATTCCCTTAGCACTTCATGAACTGAGAATTGTAATTATTGCAACTGGGGCAAGCTGACAGTAAATGACTTCCCCAAGTCTCACAACTAAGAGCAAGTAGAACTGGAATTCATGGTGACCTACAGTAACATTTTTAACTCCTAGTAAATGCGTAAAATACCAAGAGGCTGTCATTTGTATTTTTCCATTGAACCATGTTATATATTTGAGTTTAAACCTTCAGGTAAGAGGAGCTTTTCAAGAAAAAAAAATTGCATGTGTTTATCTTTGAAGCTCTGTAGGAATCCTTTGAACATTTTATTGGCGTATGTTTTAAATAGTTCTACTGCAAGGGAGCTTCCTTTGTTTATTTCTAAGTCGTGACTTCTGTCCATCCCCTTAAGCCTGCTTCTGACCTTTATCTTTTCTTCAAGCTGTAAGAAAACAAGAGTATTCCAAATTAGCCTTGAATTTCTAGTTTGGCTGGGCTATATCAGAGATAATGGCCTGATAAAGAATAAGCAAAAGGTAGATATCTGGGGACTGTTTAATTCAGAGTCCTTTTGGAAACTGCTCAAAAAAATGTTAACTTGATTGGGGAGCTAGGAAGGAAGAGTGAGAAGGACCCAAAATTAACTTTTACTATTTCGTTTCCTGTTTTAAGTGACTATTACTGCATTACTGCTGAAGTGTGTTAACATGAAATGTTGATTCAGGGTATATAGTCACCAGGCATACGTAAAATTAAGTCTCTTATCATGGAACTAGAGATACATAATTGGGGAAATTTATCATAAATTTAAGTCATATAATATCTTTTAAAAAACTTTCATTGATTCTTTAATAGAATTAAGGATTAAAATTCACATTTTACAATAAATATTACTATGTTTTTATTAATATCTGTTGTTTTATAAATTATATAAATTAATATTCTTTTTAAAGGCTGTTAGAAATTCTAATTCTCCCTGTTTTGCAAGGAATTTGTTGACTTCTAAGACCACATTTTTCCCTTTACTGGAAACAGAAAGCGTATTACTAAGAAACAGATGTAAAATAATTCCGTGATCCTTAGCTGGTTCCTCAAAGAATCTCCTATTTCCCACCCCCACTTGTTTACATTTTGCAGAGGGAACACTAAACCATGGTAATATTCATCTGATCATTTCATAATGATGGATGCAACAGCCTTTCAGAAAAGCCAACTGGGAAAAAATTTTTAAATAGTTTGTTTTTAATATATTGAAGAAATAGGGAAATATTAGAATGTCAGTGAAAGGAAAATGGTCATGCAGTGTCACAAAAGAGTAATTTTGTAACACAAAAATGTAGGCAACTTGTGTTTTACTGTCTTTGTGAGAAAGTCCATGAAATGGAAATATAAAATTTACAAGACAAATTGGGCCCTTTGAAAATCAGATCTAAGTGTTTGTCTGAATACGTGTCTGTGTGTTTTGGGAGAAGTTGTGAAGAAGAGTTTCAATCACATGACCTCTATTTTAATTTTATCCACATGACCTTGGATCCTACAGGGACCTCTTAAGATGAAAGAAGTAGGTTGGTGCAGGTGTCGGAGCAAGATCAAAGGACAACAGGCTGTCTTAAAAAAAAATAAAACAGGAAAATAACAAACTGGAGCCAAGTGTTCAAGTGCTTTCATAGTGAAATCTACTTCAATGAAAGCCTTCTGTGAATTTGTGATCCAAATTTTGTATATAAAAAAAGCTTACAAACATACTTGTACATTCAGAATAATCAGTTAACCTTCAGGACATGTTAGACAATACAAAAATCACTGTTTGAAGGGAGTCATGATGAGATCTGTCTTCCAGAGACAGCTTATTTGTGAGTAATTATTACCAATAGATGAAATATACCCCTATGGAGACAAAGATGAACTAAAATGTTGTTCCTGGAACTTACACATTAGAGGAGACGTTGATATGATGCAACTAATCAAATTAATAAAGCATAATTTCAAAAGTGATAGGTTCAAAGAAAATAAGTCAGTTTTGGAAAAGTATATGATACAAGCTTAACCTAATTTGGAAAAGTAAAGGAAATGATCTTTCCCTTGAGATTAGAGGATTGAGTAGGGGTTAAACAGGTTAAAGTGGAGAGGAAGAAGACAATCCTATATTGAGGGACAAAGTATATGTAAAATCCCCGTGGAGGGAGAAAGCCTGGAAAGAAAGCCAGAGTGACTGGAGAAGGGGTAGGCAAAAAAAACTGGGGAGGTTGATAAGACTCAGACCATATAATGGTGCTCTGTGGGCTGTGTTAAGAATTTTGGTCATCATTCTAAGACCACAGGAAAAATAGATTATAAATTGGGCTAAGTAGGGGGAGAAGAAAGATTAGGGATGCAATAAGATCACATTTATATTTTGAAAATGTTAATTTTCCATACCATAGAGTACAGGTTGGATAGGAATTAGAATAAATTCTTGGAGGCCAGTTATTGTAGCAATCCAGGTGAAAGATGAAGATAAATTTGACTAGAAGAGAGGCAGTGGAGATGGAGAGACATTAAATGAATTTAGAAACAATATATGAGTTGCCTGAACTTGGTAATTTCTTTGATATGGGAGGTGATGGAGTTACATATCCTTGACTCCAGCTTAGCTTTTAAGGAATCAGATGGGTGACAATGCCACTTGCTGATACTGTAAGTATTAGGTTTGTGGGCATAAGATCATTTTTTTTTAAACAACTTTATTAGGGCAAAGCAAAGTTGACAAACCATAAATACATACATTTTAAATTGTATCATATTTAAGGTATGTGTGTATAAATATATATATATACACATATTTAAATTATGTTCAAATCGTATATACATATTTTAATTAATTGTATCACAGTTTGATACAATTGACACAGGTATACATACACCGGGCTTCTCTTATGGCTCAGACAGTAAAGAATCCACCCGCAATGCGGGAGACCTGGATTCAATCCCTGGGTTGGGAAGATCCCCTGGAGAAGGGATAGGCTACCCACTCCAGTATTCATCTTTGTCTCCATAGGGGTACATTTAATCTATCGGTAATAATTACTCACAAATAAGCTGTCTCTGGAAGACAGATCTCATCATGACTCTCTTCAATTCTTGCCTGCTTTTTAACATGCTGTCTAGGTTGGTCGTAAATTTCTTTCCAAGGAGTTCAGTTCAGTTCTGTTGCTCAGTCGTATCTGACTCTTTGCGACCCCATGAATTGCAGCACGGCAGGCTTCCCTGTCCATCACCAACTCCTGGAGTTCACTCAAACTCACAGAGGAGCCTGGAGGGCTATAGTCCATGGGGTTGCAAAGAGTCGGACACATCTGAGCGACGAAGCACATACATGCACCTGTGAAATTATTACCACAGTCAAGACAGTGCAGATACAGTCAGGACAGTACACACGTCCATGAGCCCAGAATCCTCTTTCTGTTATCCCTCCCTCCCATACTCCTCCTCTACCGTCCCCTGGTAACCATGGATCTGCTTTCTGTCCATCCATCAGGACCAGTATAAAACACATTCTGCATGCAATGTGGGAGACGTGGGCTCGATCCCTGAGTTGGGAAGATCCCCTGGAGAAGGCAAATACTCCAATATTCTGGCCTGGAGAATGCCATGGACTGTATAGTCCATGGGGTCGCAAAGAATCAGATACAGCTGAGTGACTTTCACTTTGTTTTAAAATAATGTGGTTTGTCTAATGCTAGATTATTAATTAAAGCAAACTTAGCTGATTTCAAATTATTACTAAAATAATACATGTTTATGACAGTAGAGTTAAAATGGAAAAATTTAAGCATAAAAATGTTTTATATCTATATACAGAAGTACATCACACATACAGAGAATCTACATTGGAGGTGGATTCTTTAGCAGCTGAGCCATAAGGAAGCCCAAGAATACTGGAGTGGGTAGCCTATCCCGTCTCCAGTGGATCTTTCCAACCCAGGAATTGAACTGGGGTCTCCTGCATTGGGGCAGATTCTTTACCAACTGAGCTATCAGGGCAGCCCATGCAAAATCTGTTTTGTACTGGTCCTGGGTATAGGTCAGTGAAAGCATTTTGCTTCTTTAATAGATCAAGAAGGGTAGGTGTGGGATAAAGAATAAGCATTCATAGAAGAAGAAAATGATGGAGAAAGAACAGGGCGGCTGAATTCAGGAATATTACTTTACAAATTTTCTGGAAATATTAGTCACAAGAGACTAGCTTCAACTATTATTTCAGCCTTTATTCTATTTCACTGTGGCCAAAATACTTCATGTAGAGTCACAAAACATTAAAAAAATTTTCTTTTAGAATTTCACAGTTGTCTTTTATGTTTTTAAAATATGTCAGAAGTTAATAGGAATAATTTCCTTTGTTAATCATTTCAAAATATATTACTTTACACTTATTTTACCATATTCTTTTATTTTTATTAATTCAGTCTTATTAGTCTTGAGACTTTTCAGAGAAAGCACAAACATAAATAAAATTTAAATGCTACAAATTTCAAGTAACTTAATTTAAAATGGTTTCAGTTCAGTTCAGTCGCTCAGTCATGTCCAACTCTTTGCGACCCCATGAACCGCAGCATGCCAGGGCTCCCTGTCCAACAGCAACTCCCGGAGTTCACCCAAACTCATGTCCATTGAGTCAGTGATGCCATCCAACCATCTCATCCTCTATCGTCCCCTTCTCTTCCCGCCTTCTATCTTTCCCAGCATCAGGGTCTTTTCAAATGAGTCAGGTCTTCACATGAGGTGGCCAAAGTATTGGAGTTTCTGCTTCAACATCAGTCCTTCCATTGAACACCCAGGACTGATCTCCTTTAGGTTGGACTGATTGGATCTCCTTGCAGTCCAAGGGACTCTCAAGAGTCTTCTCCAACACCACAGTTCAAAAGCATCAATTCTTTGGTGCTCAGCTTTATTCACCGTCCAACTCTCATATCCATACACAACCATTGGAAAAACCATAGGCTTGACTAGGCAGACCTTTGTCGGCAAAGTAATGTCTCTGCTTTTTAACATGCTGTCTAGGTTGGTCGTAAATTTCCTTCCAAGGAGTTCAGTTCAGTTCAGTTTAGTTCTGTTGCTCAGTCGTGTCCAGCTCTTTGCGACCCCATGAATCGCAGCACGCCAGGCCTCCCTATCCATCACCACCTCCCGGAGTTCACTCAGACTCACGTCCATCGAGTCGGTGATGCCATCCAGCCATCTCATCCTCTGTCATCCCCTTCTCCTCCTGACCTCAATCCCTCCAATGAGTCAACTCTTCGCATGAGGTGGCCAAAGTATTGGAGTTTCAGCTTTAGCATCAGTCCTTCCAATGAACACCCAGAACTGATTTCCTTTAGGATGGACTGATTGGATCTCCTTGCAGCCCAAGAGACTCTCAAGAGTCTTCTCCAACACCACAGTTCAAAAGCATCAATTCTTCAGCACTCAGCCTTCTTCACAGTCCAACTCTCACATCCATACCTGACCACTGGAAAAACCATAGCCTTGACTAGGCGGACCTTTGTTGGCAAAGTAATGTCTCTCCTTTTCAATATGCTATCTAGGTTGGTCATAACTTTTCTTCCAAGGAGTAAGAGTCTTTTAATTTCATGGCACTTAACATTTTTTGGAAAATTTGAGATTTTTCTTCTTATTGTAATTATCATAATTTGAAGAACAAGCTCATCCTTATTAAGTGTTAATGTTATTTTTGGATGATTTTTAGTTATGATTCAGTTTCTCAGTCATGTCCGACTCTTTGCGACCCCATAGACTGCAGCATGCCAGGCTTCTCTGTCCATCACCAATTCCTGGAGCATGCTCAAACTCGGATAATTTGGTATTACTTTTAAAGGAATATATTTAAACATTTTTATTACTTTGAATATATTATTTATATAAATCAGATAAAGATAAACATAATTACTTTTGCATCATTTATTGTTATGTCCGTTGCTTTACCAAAATTTTTACATGTAAAGAGATAAAAAATGGAATTAATGTATTTAAATTCATGTCATGAATACAGTAAACATGAAAAGAGATGGAGATTTTATTTTCCTAAGTTTAAATTGCTTAAATAACATTTTGTGGCAACCTCAAAAAAAAAATCTTTAAAATTTTTTCCAGTTAGTATGCCTTCTGCTTTTTTTCTTTACAAATTTTTTTCACATGCTCTGGTATCTCAAACAATGACTACATTTGCTGGAGTTAAGTAATGAGCACCCATGACTTGACCTTGCAGCAAATTTTTCTTATATACACCACTATGCCTGAAGTTCCTAGCCCATAACACAGAACATAATAAATACTAAATATATGTTTATTTAGTAAGTGAATTATTGCTTTGTAGATGAGTTTGTTGAAATACAAAGGATAGAGTCGTAAATATACTAATTCTGTGTGGTTAAAGATGTCCTCTTTCAATGATCTCATGTTCTTGTCATACATCCAAAACTGGACCACACAGAAATCCATTTATATGAACTGTAATGGGTGTTTCTTTGCTCTCTTTTTATTTTTAACTTGTTATGTCTTTACCATCTTCTATGTTTAAGGGCTTCCCAGGTGGCTCAGGGGTAAAGAATCCACCTGCAATACCCGTGATGTGGGCTTGATCCCTGGATCAGGAAGGATCCACCAGAGAAAAAAATGGCAACCGATTCCAGTACTCTTGCCTGGGAAATTCCATGGACAGAGAAGCTTGGTGAGTTACAGTCCATGGGGAAGCAAGAGAGTTGGACACAACTTAGCGACCAAACAACAGCATGTTAAAGGGGCTAGTACAGCATCAATCCTAGACTTAAGACAAATAGAGTTTATTGTTATGCCTTGAAATGGTGAATATTTAAAAACCGTTGATTGTCCTCATTGAAGTTTACTGGCTTATTATAAAAGATACAACTCAAGGACTGCCTAATGGAAAAGGTGTGGGAGGGTGGGGTTGTTGTGGGGCTCCCATGCTTTCTCTAGAGGCATGTCCGCCCAGCATCCCGATGTGTTCACCAATCCTGTTCAGTGTTTGGCTCCTTCAGAGGTAAAGTTTGAAATAAGCTCACCCACATTCACAGGGAACCAGACTCCATGTAGACTACGCTTGGCTTTACTAGGTGGGATGTGGCTTTGATATCAGGAGTAGGATGTCTTTGCCAGGACAAGTAAGTAAGAGAACTTGGGACCAGGAATGCTGTGGGGAACCAGCTTGGAGTTTGTGACCAACTGTGTAGCAGAGATGGTAAGAGGGCAAAATCAAGGACTTCCCTCTGCCTTCAACCTTATTGTGGCAATTGAGATTCTGAGGATCATAATCGAGCAAGAGAAGAAACCATAACTGGGTTAGAAGCAGTAAAGAGAAGATTCAGGGAACCATGGGTCTAGCAGGGTTAAAGAAAATGAAGACATATAGAAGGTACCTTATCACTGAGTTAGGTCCAATTCTGATGTTTTCCCAGAAGATCATGACTTGCCACTGCATGCTTCTCAAAATGCTCAGTATGAGCATCTGGGTGGCTCAAAGGGTAACTGGGGAAAAACCCTATTTCAATTTTTACTCTAAAATTAGATTATATCTGTTTCCTGCTTAGAAGTTTGTCATGAATAGTACCAATAATTTTAGGTGGTATAAAAGATACTGACAGAATTAGATGAGTATGTAAGAGATTCGGAGTGAGATATAACTACTCTCAATACCAATTTTACTAAATTGCCTCAGTTTCCCTAATGTTATCAGTCTTTGGGATTAAAAAAAGTAGTTCCCAAGTCCAGTGGGTTGACCTCATCACTGAATGTTTTACTGAGCTTTGTTAGAAGAGCTCTTTCGGGTGTTGCCCCAGAAATGTGAACAGCAAGGGAGCACAAAGGAATCATGGTTCACCATAAAGCTCTGGAGTCTAGGTTTCTAGATTTGAATCCTGCCTGTGATAGTTAATAGCTCTGTGAATTTCAGCAAGTCCCATAACCACTATCGTTCTCAGTTTCCTCATTTGTAAAGTTCAGTTAATAATAGTCTATATCTCACGGGGTTCAAGTGCTGAGCAAGGAGTCTGGCCCATGGAAAATAATCAATTCAGGTTGGCTAATGTCATTATTAAGGACTTGTGGGAGGCCCTTTTCTATTTATCACATGTGACGACTCCACCACATCTTGAAAGCAGTAATGCGATCCCCTGGCATTCCTAAAATATCTAATTGAACAGAGCCTCTTGATTCATTAATATCCCCAAGTCCTTTGTATATGCTAAGATCTCTACCTAAAATTGATATTCTCTGGCTATATCAAAACCCTCTTGTGGGAGATAATTCATATTCATGAAGAAGAGGTAAGACTGTTTTGCTCATAGACCAATGAGAGTGTTGCCCCACCCGCCTCAACCATATCAGTTTGCAGACTGCTTATAGTGCCAGTGCCAGGCTAGGGACAGCAAGCATCTGGCTTGCAACAACAGCAATATAATTTACTAGCTAAGCAACTGACTTCTAATAACCCTTTGGTACAAACGTTTTGTGTCCTCTAATCCTGTTTGAAATCTTTATTCTAGATATTCAGTATTTATATGTCTGTAGTTCAGAGGCCTTCTTTTCCTGATGGATAATAACTCAGTGAATAAAGTTCTCTGTAGATACCCAATGATGGATAAAAAAGAGAACTGGCATTTAAAAAACACCTATTATGTGCTACCCTCCATACTAGGTGCTTTTTATGTTGTATTTCATTTAATCTGCAGAGAAACCCATTTGATATTTAATGTTAAACCAGTTTTCCAGATGACAGTATACTGTTCTGATTCATTAGACCCATTGGCCACTTGCCATAATGTTGAAGCCTAACTTGAGATGTCTGATGGCCATTAGAAAATTGGGTTTGTTCTAAACAATTCTGGATATATTTCAAATTCATTCTAAAATATTTCACATGTTAGATGTTTTACATAGGTTAGGTTTACTCAAGGCTTTTCTGCCAGGATAAATTTGTTTTCTAATATATCTAGGCCTTTGGGGGCCTAATATTTTACTAGTTATAGGTTTCTTACTACAGAAATCATATTACTGGTCTGTTAAAGATCCTACATCTGAGTAGAGTATTTATTGAGTCTTGCATATTATGCTGAAAAGTGAGTTAGACCTAGGTGTAACTGTGCTCTAAGAAGATGAGAATATTTATCCTGGTTATGACTTTGTTGCCAGAAGTTAAGTGTTATTATGTTAGACTTCCCTGGTAGCTAGCTCACTGGTAAAGAATCCACCTGCAATGCAGGAGACTCTGGTTGGATTCCTGGGTCAGGAAGATCCCCTGGAGAAGGGCTAGGCTACCCACTCCAGTATTCTTGGCCTTCCCTGGTGGCTCAGCTGGTAAAGAATCCGCCTGCAATGCGGGAGACCTGGATTCGATCCCTGGGTTGGGAAGATCCCCTGGAGAAGGAAAAGGCTACCCCCTCCAGTATTCTGGCCTGGAGAATTCCATGAACTGTATAGTCCATGGGGTTGCAAAGAGTCGGACATAACTGAGAGACTTTCCCTTTCACTTTACTTTGTACATTCAAGCTAAAGCCATCACATCTTTTCATATATTCATTTTTTCCTTTATTTCTTTATCTCTCTTTAGATCTGTCTATCTGATTCTGTGTGTGACTGTGAACAGTCTTACTACAAAATTTTCCTTCTAACATCAAAATGTGAAATATTTCCCTCAATCAGTAGAGATAATATCATGTTTAATGGTCATGTAGTATTGCATTACAGGAAAACAGGAGAGTGCTGTATGAATGGACCTCTATGTTCTTAATTGTTTCACTTCAGTTCAGTTCAGTCGCTCAGTCGTGTCTGACTCTTTGCGACCCCATGGACTGCAGCATGCCAGGCCTCCCTGTCCACCACCAATTCCTGGAATTTACTCAAACTCATGTCCATTGAGTCGGTGATGCCACCCAACCATCTCATCCTCTGTCGTCCCCTTCTCCTCCCACCTTCCATCTTTCCCAGCATCAGGGTCTTTTCAAATGAGTCAGCTCTTCGCATCAGGTGGACAAAGGATTTGAATTTCAGCTTCAGCATCAGTCCTTCTGATGAATATTCAGGACTGATCTCCTTTAGGATGGACTGGTTGAATCTGCTTGCTGTCCAAGGGACTCTCAAGAGTTTTCTCCAACACCACAGTTCAAAAGCATCAATTCTTTGCTGCTCAGCTTTCTTTATAGTCCAACTCTCTCATCCATATATGACCACTGGAAAAACCATAGCCTTGACTAGATGGACTTTTGTTGGCAAAGTAGTGTCTCTGCTTTTTAATATGCTCTTTAGGTTGGTCATAGCTTTTCTTCCAAGGAGTAAGTGTCTTTTAATTTCATGGCTGCAGTCACCATCTGCAGTGATTTTGGAGCCCCCCAGAATAAGGTCTATCACTGTTTTCACTGTTTCCCCATCTATTTGCCATGAAGTGATGGGACCAGATGCGATGATCTTAGTTTTCTGAATGTTGAGCTTTAAGCCGACTTTTTCACTCTCCTCTTTCACTTTCATCAAGAGGCTCTTTAGTGCTTCTTCACTTTCTGCCATAAGGGATTACTATTAACGAATTGTTTACTATTAAAATGACACTGTGATAAAAAGAATCTCTTTGTGTCTGCAGTAGACAGCATAATGGACCTTCAAACACTTTCACTTCCCAATGCTGGAACAGGACTTTGTAGATGTGATTAATTTAAGGATTTTTATGATGAGAGATTTTCCCAGATTAAGCAATGAAATCTCAAAGCTTATATGAGGAAGATAGAGGCATTAATGTCAGAGGGGGAGAGAGAAAGAGATTTGAAGATGCTCATTGGCTGTGACTTTGGTGGTAAGTTACCATGAACAAAGGAACATAAGTAACCTCTAAAATCTGGAAAAGGTAAACAAATAAATTGATTTACCCTAGAGTCCCCAGAAAAAAATTACAGCACTGCTAACACCTTAATTTTAGTTCTCTAAACCCATTTTAGGACTTCTGACCTTCAGAACTGTAAGATAATAAACTTGCATTTTTAATATATTTGTGCTTAAGCCATGAAGTTTGTAGTGATTTGTCATCGCAGCGATAGGAAACTAATACAGTGTATCTCTTTGGACTCTATCCATTCAGGGTAAATTCTCAGAGTGAGGTTGCAAAGTCAAATCCATTTAAAATTTGTTGCATATTGACAAAATTACTCAATCTTTCCAAAGGTTTCAAACTACACACTGACTGTGTGGCTTTTCTCTTCCCACCTCCCTCCCCTTCCCTCTCCCAACTTCTCTCAACCCTACCCATGATCTTTTTCGTCTACAACAGGTAAAATAATTTTTTCAGTATTTTTGATTAATTTTTGTCAGTTGTTGTTCAGTTGCTAAGTCGTGTCTGACTCTGTGACCCCATGGACTGCAGCACACCAGGCTTCCTTGTCCTTCACCATCTCTCAGAGTTTGCTTAAACTCATGTCCATTGAGTCAGTGATGCCATGATAATCAACGTGTGGTAAGCATCAGTGCTTCTCAAAGTTTAAAATGCATTAAAAATCAATAGGAATCTTGTTCAAAGGCAAATTCTTGACTTAGTGGACCTGGGATGGGGGCTTAAGCTCTGCGTTTCTAATAAATTCCCATCTGATGCCAGTGCTGCTGGCCCTTGGAACTCCCATAGAGAATCAGGGAATCCGAGTTTAGAATTTCTTTATTTGTGGGAGGTGTCATTGAAAAATCAGAGCACAGATTAAGAGCCTGACAAATCAAATTCCTGCTCTGCTTCTCCTTAATTATGTAAATTTGGATATGAGACTTTCTGAGCTTCAGTTTTCTTATCTGCAAAACTAGTATAGTAGGATAATAGTGCATGGAAATTTTATACATTTTCTGTGATGCTTCAGTAATATGCATCTAATTTCTTTAGCAGAGCGCTTGAAGCTCATCAGTTATTATTAGCTCTGTCGATTAAATTGACTATCTGCTTCCTTTAATTTTCACTTGGAATATTCATTTTTTTCTTACTGCAAATGCTCTTGTATGCATCAGGTATTAAGATCTCCTTTTCTCCCATTAATTTAATAATATTTTCTCCTAAACTTTAAAATATGTTTTAACTTTGATATTTCACAGTTATGGGGTCACCATGATCAATATTATTATTATTATTATTACCTCTGGTCTTGCTTAAACAGGATTTCTCTCTACCAAGAGTATTTTAAGGTGTACATTTTCTTCCTGTGCCTCAAGGATTATTTTCTCTTTTTCTTTTCTTTAGATTTTAAGTTTTTTATCCACCTGGAATTAATTTTGCTGAGGAGAGTGATGTAGGGTTTCAATTTATTTCTTCCTCCAGATTAGCCAGTTATCCCAACATCATTCATTGAATAATGTATTTTTTCTGCTGGTTGAAATTTTACCAGTTTTTTGTAAACCAAGTTTTATATATAGTTGATTCTATTTTTGAACTAATTAGTTTTTACTGTTTAGCTCATTTATTTCTAAATAGTACTGAACACTTAATTGCTGTAGCTTTCTTATATTTTAATATTCAATAGTTCAAATTTGCCCATTAATATCTTTATTTTAGAATTCTCCTATTGTATGGTATTTCACATAAATTTCAGGAAAAGAATTTTGTTGAGAAAGAGTCTCTTTCTATATACCCCAGCAGTAATTAAGATGTCTTTATCCTAATCTTTCTGAATTTACTTCTTTCTTTGTAGTGCTAATTTATCTATATGTTATTTTAATCCTGTAGATAGACTTTCTGAAGCTTGTCACAATTGGAGAAATTAATGAATTAATTAATAGCTATATTAATATTTAAGTTTTGCTAAACCACATGGTTAAATTGAAATTGATTAGTAAGCACCATCAAAAATCATGTACTTTTATCTCAAAATGTGTGCAGTTCATAATTTATGTAGCTTGGTGTCTGCTATCTAAATATTAGCTTCTTTCTGTAGTTTTGTGAAGTCCATCTAGTTAGTGCCTGTTCCCTTTATATCTAAGATATTATAGCATCAGAAATTGCCCTCCTCCTATAGCAGTAGTATGTGCTATCTTAGGTTGGCACCAGGTTCCTGCTGTACTTTCTCTGATTAACATCACTCTTATTAACTTAGAAGCAGGTTTTCTATATGTCTGAACAAAGGAGCTATAAGTCATAGAGGGTTGAGGAAAATTCAGTAGTAACCATAAACTACTTAACCTGCTTCCCCAAATTAAATGTAACTTGAGCATACTAATTAATTTGATATAAACTGTGACCTCTTGTGGAGGGATTTCTGTCATTGTTTTATGATATTTATGCTCAGTATTCTCTTGCTAATGATTATTTTAAAGGATTTGTCACTATCTAAATACCACTATGGCAAGAAACTATTTTTTTTGGCAATTTCAGTGCATTGTGAAAAGCAATGAATCTGTTTCATTGCTAATCTACAGGGTTTTGGCTTTTGGCATTTACTAAAAAGCTTCCGTCTGTTTGTTTAAGGTACAATATTATTTGTACAGTTCAAATAGAACTTTTTTCTTAATGATGTCTTCCTAATCATTTATTTAAACTTAATTTGCAAGATAAAAATCTCTTTTCATGTTCCCAAGCAAACCAGAGTTTGTGAAGGGCAACAGCATTCTTGAATTTCTTTTTCTTTGAGTGTTTTTTTTTTTTTTTTTTTTTAAAGAGAATGGTCTATTTTGTGGAACAGCAAGTTTTTGTGCCATTTCAGATAGTGTTGCATGTGGCAGAATAGGCCCCATTCACATTTTCTGTGCGGTGGTTTGCAAAAGCAGTGTGCTGTGGGAACCTTTTTTAAGACGGGGGTCTATAGGGGCGGGCAAAGGGCTGCACAACGCCTGTAGCGAGACACACTCTGTTCAGGACTCAGATATGATTTTACACTTGGTTTTATTTCCCATAAGTATTCAGCATATGTTCCTTTCTGTGAAAACTAAAGGGTTCTCTCAGATGGTACATTATCACGTGAGCCCACGGAGGCTAATAGAGGAACTCTGATCACGCTCGGCACTCCCCCATGAGACCCTGGTGCGGGTTAGTCACTACTCAAGTTATGATGATGTTCATTTTATTAGAGCACATAGCTCCGCAGCCACTGCTTGCCATCTTTTTACTTGAAAGTCTTTCTGGATGGCTTCTTCTCTCAGGAAGGAAACACCAGTAAAATGGTAGGCATTCCCTTTACAATGCAGTGAATCTGAAATAACAGAAATAGGTTTTCCACTCTAAATAGCCTGAGTGAATGTCTAAGCTTCTCCTGGGCCCAGTAGTACATTCCGTGGATGGAGATTTTTCAGTTCAGTGTCTCTAAACCCCAAGTCCCTGCCATGTTCCTTTCAATCTTTTTTTTTTTTTTTTTTTTTGCCCCTTCTATTTCTAAATTAGAGCAGTTGGGTTTGCCCAGAGACGCATACAGTAGTGATGCTCTGTGATTCAAGTCAACGAATGTTTAGTCTGGATCCCACAAAAGCCCACGATTCCCAGCACAGACACAGATACAGCAAAGCAGGGAGAAAGCAAACACGGCATCAAAGAAAACTGGTGAATATAGACACTACTATAAAAACTAACTCTGTGTTAGCCCCCAAAAAGAAAGAAGTAACAAGGGTTTTGAATGCTAAAATATAGAGGGTTGTATGAAAGGGAGGGAAGCATCCACAAAGTAGACAGACTGAATAAAAGTATTTATCTTTAAACCACACAAGCCATGGTAATTAAATTAGGTCAGGCTGGTTACAACACTGCAAAAAGCAGGCTGTAACTAATTTCAAAAGGAACAGAGAAGACCTGAGAAGAAAAAGGATTGACAGCTCCTAATTTTTTTTTTTTTTGATCCAATCAAGGCAACCCAACATCAAAAAGTGGAAAGAGAAATCCTGATTTAGCAGGAAATTTGCTTCATCACAGAATATAAACTTTGCAGATATATTCAGGATCAGCTCAGAAGTATGGAAAATTATTATTTGTTGTAAGTGCAAAACAAAAAGTTACTTACAAATGAAGTTCGCCATTTGAAAGAAACTGATCAAACAACAACAAAAAAGATTCTCCCTAAACGGTTCAAACCCTATTTTAGATGCTACGTCTTCCCTATTCATTGTAACTACATAGATTTTCTCAGCTTCAATATCTTCTGCGTTCAGTTGTTTAGTATAACTCTGAAAGTATTGTATGAAGAGGGACATGGAAACTTTTCTTTCCAATTTTCTCTCCACAAGACCACTTACTGATGCCTATGAAAATGACTTTTAAAAATAGTTTCAAACATTTTATTTAAATGTAAATGCACCAAGTTATAAAGAACTTTTGGAACATAAATTGGTGAATGGGAGAAAATAGCACAGGAAGCCTTTTATTGGGAGCTCATTTTTTTTTCTTTTAAAGAAAATTTAAAATGAATCACTTTGTATCTTTCTTGAGAAAAGAAAAGCACAAGATTTGAGAGATTTTTGCTAACAATTTTTTAAAGCAGGGAAGTCAGTGAATACTAAGCAATTAATTAACAATGCAAAGAAACAGTAATAAAATCTTTCATTCTTGCCATCCGATAATTAACTTCATTTCTCTCTATCACTAGGGAGATGTGAGTTAGGGAGGGTGCTGCTTCCTGGGTGGCAGTGGTAGAGAATTCGCCTGCCAGTGCAGGAGATGCAAGAGACGTGGGTTCAATCCCTAGGTTGGGACGATCCCCTGGAGGAGGAAATGGCAACCCACTCCAGAATTCTTGCCTGGACTATTTCATGGACAGAGGAGCCTGGTGGGCTACAGTCCATGGGTTCACAAAGAGTTGGACATAACTGAGTGACTGCATGCACACAGCATGCAGTAACTAGAGATAGAATAACTATCAATAAGAATAGATGCTGGCTGAGTAACAGAAGTAATTATGCTGTTTCATTACATACTGAAGATATTCACTTCTCTTTTCTGTATCTTGGACACAAGCCATTTTTTAGCTGCTGTGTTACATTTCCTTATTTATATAATATCCTGCTCCTCACGACTTTAGACTGGCAGGGATTGCTGGTGTAGGCAAACACACAGATATCGTAACTATATTTGGACATAGTTCTGCCTTTCTTATCTTTTGTAGGGCACGTTTAACACCTTCCCATCTTCTGGAGATTTTCCCCAAAGTGTGATTTGGTGATTTCCCTGTTGTGGACTGGTGACGGTGCTTGTGACATAACATCGCAGCGTGGGGAGCATGAATAGCCATATTCATAAGCAGAAATGTTATAGTTTCTACCAGAAAAGACTGTGGCATAAAAGTGAGGTCGAGAAAGCCTCAGAGAAACAGGTCACATTAGATTTTATGATGGCTTTTGATAGGGCCATCATCAAATGAGCTTGCTGCTGCTGCTGCTGCGAAGTCGCTTCAGTTGTGTCCGAGTCTGCGTGACCCCATAGACGGCAGCCCACCAGGCTCCCCTGTCCTGGCTTAACTCCCTGTTAATCTTAGGCGCGCATCAAGAGAAGCAGTGTGGAGAATGCAGAGAAGGCAGATGCTGCTGTATTAACTTGCCTGCATTGTGCCATGGTGTATACCCCAATTCTAAATGAGAACAGGCCTCTCACTAGTGAGAATTATTGCTAGTGTTCCTCTGGGGTAGTCTTTCCAACACCTGGAGATCTTAGCAAGGTCTGTTGTGTTAGGACACTAGCAGAGATGTCTGTGGTCCTCTTAGCAGGAGGCGGTTGCTAATTTCCCATCTGCTTTGCACAGTGTCTCATCTAACTCAAACAACCATTCGAATTTTTACTAAGTGCATACTTGCTAAGTTCTGCTTTGCAGGGAAAACAACCTAATAGGAGAGGCGCATCAAGGCAGAGAAGGGTGGATTTAGAGAAGGAAGAGGGAAGGCAAGCCAAGGAGAAAGGTGGGGGAAACTGAAAGAGACCGAATATTTTAGAAAAGTTTCAGAACAAAGGAGCTACTGTGACCCTTGCCCCTTCTTGAAGGGCTCCGTCTGCAGTAATGAGGTTCTGTTGTTGGGTATTCAGCCTTGTAAATGGACCCAGGATGGGGGTGGGTGGACCACAGTGGAAGGGGAACAATCTTCCCTTCCCATCTCCATGACCTTGGGCTGCCAGCACACTACTAAGCGCACACAGAGCCGCATGCTGGAACAGGAGGCAGTGAGACGGCGCAGCCCAGGGCTCAGTGTGAAAGCTGTTTCCTTTTGAAGCTAACGCTTGCATTAGGGCTTCCCTTGTGACTCAGTAGGTCAAGAATCCGCCTGCAGTACAGGAGACCTGGGTTTGATCCCTGGGTTGGGAAGATCCCCTGGAGAACGGAAAGGCCACCCACTCCGATATTCTGGCCTGGAGATTTCCATGGACTGTATAGACCGTGGGGTCACAAAGAGTCAGACATGACTGAGTGACTTTCACTTTCAATGAATTAAGTTGATCATTTAACACTTAGGCTTGATGTATATATCTGGACAGTATGAATCCAGGTAAAATAGTTGTCTGAGAACTTAATGAGAATATGGAGGATTAATAGCAATGCCGCAGAAAAAGGAGAGTTCTTTATAGTCAAAGTGTTAGTTGCTCAGTTGTGTTCAACTTTTTGACCCCATGGAGTGTAGCTGCCAGGCTTCTCTATCCATGGAATTCTCTAGACAAGAATACTGCAGTGGGTTGCCATTCCCTTCTCCAGGGAATCTTTCCAACTGGGGGATCAAACCCAGGTCTCCTGCATTGCAGGTAAATTCTTTACCACGTGAACCATTAGTGAAGCCCCTTTATAGTCAAAACTATGCTGAAATTGTTATACTGAGATATATCCCTGTGTTACCATCTGTGACAGTTACTTGGAAGTTGTTTTTTATTTATGATATTCCACATTTTAGAGGCTGTCAAGGCTAATTTAGTGTAACAGGATAGATGAAGGACTACAGACACTCACAGCTGGAGCTGGATTTACTGGCCTGTTGACACTGGATCCTTGGCTCCATCTATCGGAATCTCAGCTTCTATGCTTCACACATAGCCAGCACTCGATAAATGTTGGTTCCTATGATAATATGGCTCTCAAGAAATTATATTTTAGATCATGGTAGTCAACACTTTTGGTTTTCAGCTATAAGTCTTCACTACGTCATAGTGCTCATCTTAGATTGGGAAGTGCTTCATGACAGGGACCCTGCTTTATTTATCCATTTGTGTCTAGCTCTTACACAGTCCTGATACTTAAAATGGGATTGATGGATGGCTGAATGAATGACTGAATGAATCAGGAAATAAAAGTTGTTTTTATACTGAGACATTTATTGTTTATTTGGGTGATGGCTATGCTTTTGAAAGATGCACAGAGTTTCAGAGGAATGGAAATTTTTCAAAAAATAAACTTGGCTCAAAATCATCCAAAAACCTCAAGTAAACCTCTCAGGCTATCGGTAACTGTGCTCTCCTTTAATCCAAAACACTCTTTGCATTCTTAAATGCGTTAATTTCAGAAATTTCTTGGAATGCTGATAGGGTCATGATAGTTTAGTTTTCAAATTTACCCAGTGTTTTGAGTCAAATCCCTATATTTTTCTATTGTGAGATGGCATGAAATACATTTGTTACTTGGATGACTCTTAAAGGATTGGAAACTTGTGAAAATGTCATACTAGGCTACTCCAAATTTTTGTGGTCAAAAATATGTATTTTGTTTCATCCTAGTATTTGCTGTTATCACTGTCTTATTGCCCTAAACAGTAATTCTATATTTAACTCTATTAAATTTTAAAGCAAGTGATTCCCAACTTAGGATCAGATTTTATTCTAATAAGTTTCATTTTATGTTGATTTCCTAGAAACTGGAGCAGATATTTCCAAACAAATTATGATTTGTAATGGATATTGAGTCTTTACTCAAAAAAAAAAAAAATCTTCTGGTTGTTAATTAGATAGGACTTGATGGATGTCGTAGAATTTGAGAGTGTGGACAGTGGGCTCAGACTACTGATGTTGTCCTGGCTCTGTAAGCACTAGATGTTTAACCTTAGACAAATGAATGATCTGTAATTTTGCTTGATAAATGGTATTATTTTTAACATAAACTTAAGTACCACATGCATACATCAAATTACATAAATCCTAAGTGCATACCTTAATGAGAAGGCAGTGGCAACCCACTCCAGTGTTCTTGCCTGGAGAATCCCAGGGACAGGGGAGCCTGGTGGGCTGCCATCTATGGGGTCGCACAGAGTCGGACACAACTGAAGCGACTTAGCAGCAGTAGCAGCAACCAATAATAAGGCTTTCCAAGTGGTGCTAAAGAACATTTCTGCCCATGCAGGAAACATAAGAGACCTGGGTTTGATCCCTGGGTCAGGAACACCGCTTGGAGGAGGGCACAGCAACCCACTCTAGTATTCTTGCCTGGAGAATTCCATGGACAGATTGATATATACATTGTGGTTATCTTTTTGTACTGAGTTGTTTGCATTTAGACTGTCTTTATAATGTCTCTATGTCTTTATAATGTTGGAACTGAAGTACTCAATTTTAAAGCAGGTCAGATTAATCAGTTGTCATATATATATATTAATTTTTATCTAGAATCTCTCTGGAATTGATTGTGACAGTCAAAATTTATATCTCCCCCACTTAAGGATATCCACCTGATTTAGCTCAGCTTATTGAAAAAATAGTTTTTTCTCGCCGCACTATGTTATTGCTATTGTCACAAATAAAGGAAGCATCAATTCAGATTCAATCAGAGAAGCAGAACCGCTAGAAGATAGATGTATACCTAAAGATCTGTTATCTAGATCGGACCTTATGGTGTTCTGAAGGCTGGTGAAACAGTTTTTTGAGGCTTTTGCCTCTGTATCTGGTCCTGAGCTATCACTTGGGAAATAAGGACAGGAAGTGGGGAAGTCACATGAGCTTGAATCCCATGAGGATTTGGTAAAACCCTGTCTCCCTCCACCTCCAAGTCCTCAACTACAGTGATGGATGATCTGCAGAAGTGAATGCCTTTCATATGGAGTTAAAAAGCCCTTGGTCCAGGGGACAGAGAGGCTGAAAGAGGGACTTGAGGAAGTGCAGGCCCGGCACTGGCCCACATGCTGCCAGATAGGTGCAGTTTGTGAGTTGCAACAACACCTGTATTTGTGCTGCTGCTGCTGCTGCTAAGTCGCTTCAGTCGTGTCCGACTCTGCAACTCCATAGACGGCAGCCCACCAGGCTCCGCTGTCCCTGGGATTCTCCAGGCAAGAACACTGAAGTGGGTTGCCATTTCCTTCTCTAGTGCATGAAAGTGAAAAGTGAAAGTGAAGTCACTCAGTTGTGTCCGACTCTTCGAGACGCCCATGGACTGTAGCCCACCAGGCTCCTCCGTCCATGGGATTCTCCAGGCAAGAACACCAGAGTGGGTCGCCATTGCCTTCTCCGTATTTGGCTGACCTTAGGAAAAACTACTGTGCCCGCTGCTTCACTACCAGGTTCCAGGTCTCATGCAAAATGCTCTGTGGCCCACTCAACTTGGTGATATGCAGGCAAGGAAGTTCTGGTAAACAGCTTCAGTTTAGCTGTGCTGGCACAATGCAAATTCACCACTGCTGTGTGTAGGCTTGCTGCAGTGGCTATCTATTCTTGCAACAAACCACACTTTATTAACTGATGTCAACTATAACGGGCTCCTTTTTTTTTTCTGGCTGTGCTATGTGGCATGGAGAGATTTTTAGTTCTTAACCAAGGGTTGAACCTGTGCCCTTTGCAGTGGAAGTGTGAACACCTAACCCTGGACTGCCAGGGAACTGCCTAAATGTGTGTTTCCTTGATGTCATCCTATAATATATCTTTTAACATATTTCATTCTTTTTAATATTTTAGCTGTGTATAAATACAGTTCATTTTTGCTTGTCATATTCAGAAATACTGCTAAACTTTTTAATTATCACTTTTCTGAAAAAATTATCTTTTTCTGAAGACTTGAAGTTTCTATTCAGAAAAGCAAGTAGAAATAGATAATAATTATAGATTATTTCTCCCCTGTTATCCGTATGACTTTTTCTTGCTGATTTCTTTTTCTTGCCATTTTGTACTAGTTAGGACCTCAGTTGAACAGAAATGGTTGTAATCTATGGGATTTCAATATTTTTTAAGCATTTTATTTTGTATTGGGGTATAGGTGATTAACAATGTAGTGATAGTTTCTGGTGAAAGGAGAAGGGACTCAGTCATACATACGCATGTATCCATTCTCTGCCAAACTCCCATCCCACCCAGGCTGCCGCATAACATTGAGCAGAGTTCCATGGGCTGCACAGTAGGTCCTTGTTGGTTATCCACTTCAAGTATAGTAGTGTGTACCTGTCCATCCAAACCCCCGAAACCCCTTTCCCCCATCTCCCACTCACCAGCAACCATAAGCTCATTCTCAAGGTCTGTTTTGTAAGTTCATTTCCATCATTTCTTTTTAGATTCCACATATAGGGGATGTGGGCTTCACTGGTGGCTCAGACAGTCAACAATCTGCCTGCAATGCAGTGAGACCCAGGTTCCATCCCTGGGTTGGGAAGATCCCCTGGAGAAGGGAATAGCAACCCACTTCAGTATTGTTGCCTGGAGAATCCCATGGACAGAGAAGCCTGGTAGGCTACAGTCCATGGGGTCGCAAAGAGTCGGACACGACTGAGCGACTAACAATTTCACTTTCATAAGGGATGTCGTGTATTTCTCCTCTGACTTCACTCAGTGCGACACTGTCTAGGTCCATCCACGTTGCTGCAAATGGCCTTATTTCATTCTTTTTATGGCTGAGTAATAACCCACGGTGTATGTACCACACCGTCTTTATCCAGTCCCCTGCTGGTGGACATTTACCGTCTTTCCACGTCTTGGCTATTGTAAACAGTACTACAGTGGACACTGGGGTGCAGGTTTCTTTTTGGATCATGTTTTTCTCCAGATACTATGCCCAGGAATGGTTTGTAGGGTCATACGGTAGCTCCATTTGTAGTTTTTTAAGGAACCTCCACACTGTTCTCCATAGTGGCTGTACCTGTTTACATTCCCACTGACAGTTTAGTAGGGCTCCCTTCTCTTCACACTCTCTCTAGCATTTACTGTTTGTGGGTTTTTTGATGATAGCCGTTCTGACTGGTGTGAGATGATATCTCACTGTAGTTTTGATTTGCATTTCTCTAATAATTAGCGATGTTGAACATCTTTTCATGTGCCTATTGGCCATCTCTATGTTGTCTTTGGAGAAATGTCTGTTTAGGTTTATGCTCATTTTTTGAGTGGATTGCTTGCTTAGATGCTGTTAAGCCTCATGAGCTGATTGCATGAGACTAATCTCATATTGGTCACATCCTTTGCAAATGTTTTCTCCCAATCTGTGGGTTGTCTTTTCGTTTTGTTTATTGTTTCCTTTGCTGTGCAAAACTTTTGAATTTATGTAGGTCTACCTTGTTTATTTTTGTTTTTATTTCCATTATTATGGGAGATGGATTGAAAAAGGTATTACTGTGATTTATGTCAGAGAGTGTTCTGCCTATGTTTTCCTCTAGGAGTTTTATAGTGTCCAGGTCTCACATTTAGGTCTTTAATACATTTTGAGCTAATTTTTGTATATGGAGTTGAAGAATGATCTGATTTCATTTTTTTTACATATTGCTGTCCAGTATTTCCAGCACCATTTTGTTGAAGAGACTGTCTTTCCAACATTGTGTAGACTTGCCTCCTTTATCATAGATTAATTTTTGATCAGTACATGTGCTTTTCCTCTGGGTTTTCTATTCTGCTCCATTTTGAGAATGATCTCAATCTTCACTGTTAAGTGTTGTTTAAGATTTTGTAGATACTCTATCAGATGGAGGAGTCTCCTTTCTATTTTTGTGTTAAGAAAAATTATACCATAGTAGGTATTGAAAACTAACTTTTAAAAATTGTGCTTTGTAAAATTTCTAAGAGAAAAAATAACTAGAGGTTGCTAGCGGAGATGTCTGAAAAGCCTTTCCCATCTCATTCCCATTTTCAGCAAATAAATATCTTCCTTATATTTTTCAGAACATCACTTCCTCCTCTACCACACTTGCTTCTTTTCTTAGTATAAAGCTATAATGGCAACAGTTTTTTATTTTTTTCATATATCAGTTTATTATTAAGAATTAATTTGAAATAATGGAGTAGGATTTTATTTTAAAAGACAGGTAAAAGTACTGGTACTATGGGTATGAAAATACTTGTAGCCACTGTTTGCATTTGATCCAGTGCAGATGGAGTCCTCAGAGGAAAAGGCTTGTTTTAAAGAAAGAATTGGCTTCGTTAGAGAGAGAGAAGAGTGTGTGTATTATAGTCTCAGTATTGCTTTAATGAATATATTATTCTCCTTTGTTTCTAGAATATGTTCTTCGTTGCTTAGAACATGTTGCAGTTTCCTGAGGATTGAAACTGAGAGGAACATATTTGAGAGAATGTATAAGAGATATAGGGGAGAGATGTCTGTGTCCCCTTTGACTTACATTTATCCATTTATCTGAGTTTTAGTCAAATCAAATACCCATTTAAAGAGTGTCTGGTCATAATCTTTACAGTTATATTGTACAATTGGTTTTTAAAGATGAGAAGTCATATTTTGAAATCTTATCCAGAAATTAAAAATACCTAAGAAATAATTTTCATAGGAACTAAAGCTATAATTAGTTTTAGGTTCTTTCATTGAAGATACTACCTACCAAACATTTCAAGTTCTCTTCACCTGACACCAGATAAATATCTTTCTCTCTTGCTAGAATAAAGCTTTAGCTGTCCTTCGTGGTTCTCTGAGTCATTTTCATCCTTTTGTGCGGTATTTGTGTCATGCATTTACATTTTAAAAGTTGTGGTCTATGCAGTGTGACTTTCAAACAATCGACAAACCTATTCCCATGTCAACCCCTCTGCTTAATCAGCAGTCACTTTATTCCTGCTCTTTTCAAAGGCACTTGAACTGCCTGAAAAGCTAAAGGACAATTCAAGTGAGTGCACTGCGCTGGTCCCCTCCAGTGTTCATCTATGCAGACCCACACATGCAATCTTCTAGTGAAGAAGGGTGCTTCAACAGCACCATCATAGCTATGCTGAGCAGATGTCCTAAAAATAAAGAAAAGGAAGTTAATTTTTCTTATTCTGTTTATTTGAGTGTGTTGCGTTTGTAAGGTGGAGGATAAATACTAAAATTAAGGAAAGAAATAAATTTACAGTAGCAGTGTATGAGCCCTCTTGTTTGGCAAACACAGCCTGAATAGTTTTATAGAGAAGTATGCTGCCCTGTCCATCACTTCTAATGATCATCTCCATCTTGCCAGTTTACATGTATACTCAGTATTATCCAGAGTTCTAGGGGCTTAGGCATAAAACTACTGAATATCATTGATAAAATGATGAGTTTTTATTTTTTACTGCAGACTTTTGGGTGCTAGTAGGCTTAAGTCCCTTGAACCTTTGAAATAATGCTTTAATTTTTACTTTGGGAAGTCAGGGTTGCCAAAGGAAATAGAACAAGAAAGTTAAGTGCAGATCATTTTGAATATGAACAAAACATTCAACTTGAGAATTTCATTTGACTATGTCCAAAAATTTTTTTTTAGTGTCAGAATTTTGGGGGGGCTTCTCTGTTAGCTAAGCTGATAAAGAATCCACCTGTAATGCAGGAGACCCCAGTTTGATTCCTGGGATGGGAAGATCCCCTGGAGAAGGGATAGACTTACCCACTCCAGTATTCTTGGGCTTCCCTGGTGGCTCAGATGGTAAAGAATCCATCTGCAGTGTGGGAGACCTGGGTTCGATCCCTGGGTTGGGAAGATCCCCTGGAGGAGGGCATGGCAACCCACTCCAGTATTCTTGCCTGGAGGACACCCATGGACCGAGGAGCCTGTCCATGGGATTGCAAAGGGTCAGACATGACTGAGCAACTAAGCACAGCACCACATTTAGTTGATTAACAGTGTGTCAGGTGTATAGAAAAGTGATCAATTATATATCTGTATGTTACTGCTACTAAGTAACTTCAGTCATGTCTGACTCTTTGTGACCCTAAGGACTGTAGCCTGCCAGGCGCCACCTGGGAAGTCCATTTACATGTATATATATTCTTTTTTGGAATTTCAGAATTTGAATTTTTGGGAGGTATAACATGGGGCTGAAACTTGAGAAACATACGTGCTTTCACAGGAGACAATGTTTTGACAATTTCAATTCTCAGTTTGAGAGTGTTTTATTCTAGACTTAAATACAAGTTGACTATGTTCAAAATGTGAATATTGACATATTAAGAAGATATTGTTGATGAAAAAATACTAAACAGCACTTATCTCAATGTATTCCTAACCACTGACCCCAAGACCAAAAAGAGGCTGTCGTTCATCATTATCCACAATGGAAAAACAATTTTAGAGTCAGACAAATACATTTGAGCTGGCTTTAGGTCATTAGCTATGTGATCAGGAGAAATTATCTTACATTTTTGAAATTTCAGTGATTATTATTAATAAAAATAAATCCTCACCCCCACCCCACCACCCCAGCCAAGGGCTCTTTTGATTTGTATATAGTAGCTGTGAATATCCCTGGGTCAGGAAGATCCCCTGGAGGAGGGCATGGCAACCCACTCCTCTATTCTTGCCTGCAGAATCCCATGGACAGAAAGAAGAGCCTGGCGGGCAACAGTCCAAAGAATCACAGTGTCAAACACAACTGAGCCCGAGCATGAAGCATGTGGACCTTTTTCACCAAAAGTGAAATACATGTATTTATCTAAATATGTGATGGTAAATATCTAAAAATAGTTTTCCGTATTTTAAGGATGTTTTATTATGATAAATTAGATATATTTTGTAATTTTTTTATACATAATCTTTCCTGAAAATGACAAAGTAAGCACTTCATTATTTTTGCCTGCACAACAGATTTAGGGTTTCTATACTATGACTATTGATTTTAGAAATTATAAAATTATTTAATAAAATTTCCAGTTTTGCCTGGTACAGCTGAATTTAGGTTGAGTTTTGAAGCTACTCTTTCTTGACTTGTGAAGTTTAGGGTGCATTTGTCCAATATATCAGTCATCAGTTGTTGGTGGGTAATTTGGCTTCATTTCTATTCCCTGGGTTCGATCCCTGGGTTGGGAAGATCCCCTGGAGGAGGGCATGACAATAATTTTATTGTTATATCTGGGGCTTTCAAAATGGGTGGAATTACATAAGGATTAGGATCACTCAGCAGAGGAGACCAGGAAAGACTGAGGGAAAAGAGACACTAGGTAGGCCTTTAGATGAGATTTATCCAGGAAATGGATTCCAATGAAATACATGCAATCTTTGCAAGTTTTTTTATTTTAATTTAAAGACTAACTGTCTACTAGGTAGTGTCTTAGGAACTCTTTGGAGAAGGCAGTGGCAGCCCACTCCGGTCCTCTTGCCTGGAAAATGCCATGGACGGAGGAGCCTGGTGGGCTGCAGTCCATGGGTCGCTAAGAGTCGGACACGATTAAGTGACTTCCCTTTCACTTTTCACTTTCATGCGTTGGAGAAGGAAATGGCAACCGACTCCAGTATTTTTGCCTGGAGAATCCCAGGGACAGAGGAGCCTAGTGGGCTGCCGTCTGTGGGGTCGCACAGAGTTGGACACGACTGAAGCACCTTAGCAGCAGCAGCAGCAGCAGCAGGTACTCTATAGCCACAGTAACTTGAAGAAGGTGAGAGCACAAAAAGGCTGTTGTTACTAAAGTTGGAAGCATATACTAACATGCTTGTAAACATTCCTTTTACTAATTCTTAGATACATGTCATTCTAACTCAGTCCTTTTGGCATGACTGTTTTGACCCCAGAGACTCCTTCCTCTCTCTAAATTCAACCAGGATGTTTTCAGCCTCTGTGTTTATTCCTGTGTCCTAATACTCACGGTTGACAGCTTCAGTCTGCCCCCAGCGTCATCGTATCCTGGCCTCCCAGGCAGTCTCTGGGTCTCGGAGCTGACGATCTAGCCTTGTCCCTCTTGCTCTGGGTTCAGGGTGAGGTTCCTCTGAACCTGTTGTTCAGCTTTAGTGAGCTCGAGCTGGGAGAGCCTGAGGGATGGGTGACCGTCTATGTTTGGCTGACGATCAGGGCTGCTCTTTACGTGTGTCACTGATAGTACAAAACAGGACTTTTATTATGTGAATGTATTTCACACGAATTAAATCTAAAAAGTTTCTTCAGCATGTTCATGTGATCAAAAGGACTCCCCTATGTTTACCAAAATGCTCTGCTTCAGATTCCCCCAACACAGAGGTCAGTATGCACATTGGTTTATGTCAGAATTTGTGTGTGTGTAAACATTTTTTCCCCTCCTTCATGATGAGGGTAAGCTGAAGGTATGTCACCAAAAACTCAAATGTTGAAAGTGATTGCAGAGTATCCCTTTTCAAAGTGATAGAATTTGCATTTATTAGTACTACGTTTCAGTTTTTTCTGATGTACTAAAATGCCTTCTAATTGATTACCTAGTTAAGCATGGAGATTCTTGATAGAACACCTTCCAGAAGTACTGAAAGCAATTGGATAATGTGATGAAACACGGATTTATTCACAGACACATTAGAGGCTGAGACATGGTGATACGTGTCAGTTCAGGTCACTGTTTCTCTTGTCTAAATCAGAGCTGCTGAGCCACAACCATCAGTATATGTAATGCTAATTTGTTAACAGCCTCTTTATAATAAGCCAGAACTCATTTTACCTGGTGCTTTTATTTTAAATGTATGAGTTACATTAAATAACATTCAAATAAGTAGTAGAATTTTAACTGAAAGAATATGGAAAGAAAAGCCATACAGCTACATTCAGAACCAGCTGGAATCTGGCACCTGACGATGATTAACAGGTTGAACAGATTAGATCTAAATCTGTTTAAATAAAATTGAAAAAAATATTTTTATTGAAAACAACTTCAGCAACCTAACCGATCCATAAGATCTGAAAAAAATGATTTGTTTACATATTATCAGTCAATACTGAGATGGGCTGGAAGATTTTGAACACACCATAAAAAAGAGGACACAAAATTGGTCAACTATCCCAAGAGTTCATCTGACTGAGACAGAGTATTTGAAATACCAAATTATTCTTGCAAAGTATCAATTTTTAATGGGTTTTTGACCTCTCATAGATTACTATTACTAGTAAGCAAAGTAAAAATATTAATAAGTTTGATTTATGAAATATTTATAAAATATTTTTTTGACTACAAAGACAAAAATGTTCATGTTTGTCTTTGCAGTCAAAAATAACACATTTAAATCTGTCTAAATAATTTTGATTAAAATATTGAATATAATGTGATCTACTAAGATCCACTGAACTAATCACTTTTGCATTGTGAAGATAAACCTGAATTTATGATTACTTTTCAAAAGATGACAGTGTTTTTGAAGAAACCACTTGAATATAAAAAGTGTAGAGATTTTAATGTAACATGTTATATAAAGTAGTTTGCTGAAACTTGTAGTAATTTGTGAATTTTATGTTATACCAATTTTATATTCAGTTCAGTCACTCAGTCGTGTCCGACTCTTTGCGACCCCGTGAATCATAGCACGCCAGGCCTCCCTGTCCATCACCAACTCCCGGAGTTCACTCAGACTCATGTCCATCAAGTCAGTGATGCCATCCAGCCATGTCATCCCCTGTCGTCCCCTTCTCCTCCTGCCTCCAATCCCTCCCAGCATCAGAGTCTTTTCCAATGAGTCAACTCTTCACATGAGGTGGCCAAAGTACTGGAGTTTCAGCTTTAGCATCATTCCCTCCAAAGAAATCCCAGGGCTGATCTTCAGAATGGACTGGTTGGATCTCCTTGCAGTCCAAGGGACTCTCAAGAGTCTTCTCCAACACCACAGTTCAAAAGCATCAATTCTTTGGCGCTCAGCTTTCTTCACAGTCCAACTCTCACATCCATACATGAGCACTGGAAAAACCATAGCCTTGACTAGACAGACCTTTGTTGGTTACCTAAACCCTAATAGGGATTTTTAAATGTTATAGAGAACATACAAAGCCCTAGAATAAATCCCGGTGGCTAGTAACTATGGCTGCCACTTAAAAAACCAAAAATTATAGCACAATAAACTTTTCTGTGTATGTGCAGAGGGAAAACCAAACTTTGAAGAGATACCCTAATTCAGATGTAGGCTTTTTCTTAGACAAGCCTGTCTTTTGCAAAACAAAGCAGTTCTCTAGTCTCTCATCATCTTGTCTCCCAAATATATCCAGGAGATTGATTCACAGTTAGTTGGTAAGGTAAATACAAGGGAAGCTTGTTAATATGTGTTTGCTACCCATACTCAAAATAAAACATGTGTTTATAACAGATTTCTTTCATGGAATTTTATCTTCAGACTATTATTTGGACATAATTCCAGAGATGTGACAAGCAAATAAGCAAAAAATAAATAAAATAATGATCTTAGCCTTCAAAACATGCAATTTTTCCTCTAAACAATTCTTCCTTTTTGGCAATCTGTCTCAAATTATATGTAAATGGAAATATGCTGTGTAAATAACATGAACAAAGCATAGTATCTGGTTGAGATGAAAGTCCTCTTTGAATATTGTTTGTAACTTGAAGACTTTGCTCACTCGTTGGATAGATTCCATTAAACACAGCCGGGAGCAATATATAGTGTGGATTATATGACTTTGCTGTAATGGACATGCAAATACATATTTTTCACATATAATAGACAAACATCTCAGCAGGACAGTTGGATAATGGAGCCAAAAAATCAGGAAACTGGCAAATGTACAATGGATTACTATGTCTTGATTCCACACTTCAAATAAAAGAAACATTAAATTCATCTGATGTCTTATTTTTAAATTGGAGACATATTGATAGAGGGGCATTTCAGTTCACAAGCACTCTCAATTACTTCCATGTTAACCACATTTCACAAACTTCCAACTTGTGAACTGTTTTCTAAAAAAAAAAATAATAATAACTTAAGTGGTAGAACTTGCAGACTTTGACCAACTCAAGTTTCTCAAGTTTTCATTCATTTTTTGTCTTTTTTCTGCAGTCCTCATGTGGCCATTTAAATGAAATTTTAAGTATCACATTTTTAGTAACTAAAATTTTTAATTAATGTTGCCAAAGAGTTTCAAGTTAACCTAAAACTTTCAGTAGTGTTCCTGAATGTTATAGTTTATTACCTCCTATGTGATTCTACAAGCTAAACTATAGTAAATAATGAGAATATTTTGATTTGCACAGCTTTACAGTTTACAAAGGCCACATGTTCATTCATTTAGCTGATGAATGTCTGTGAGCGCATACAGCATGCTGCATGACATATGTTTTCTTAGACTCAGGAAATAAACTGGAGATGAGGAAGGATTGGCCCCTGCTCTCATGCTGCTTCCAGTCTAGCCTCCTAAAATCCTTACACATTCCAGTGACGTGGATGCCCCTGAAGCACATCAACCTCCCGTCTCCGAGAAGCTGTTACCCGGAACTTTGTGTTGTGCTTTACCCAGTGTAATTGTATCCCTAAACAATATGCTTTTAACTTATACCTGGTTTTTATGCCATCATATAAATGGAATCCCAGATGGCACTAGTGGTAAAGAACCTGCCTGACCATGGAGGAGACATAGAGACGTGCATTCTAACACTGGGTCAGGAGGAGCCCCTGGAGGAGAAGATGGCAATCCAATCCAGTATTCTTGCCTGGAAAACTGCATGGACAGAGGGACCTGGCAGGCTGCAGTCCACAGCGTCGCAAAGAGTTGGACACAACTGAAGTGACTTAGCACAGAACAACGCAGTGAAATGGAACCATACTGTCCATATTCTGTGGCTTGCTTTTTCCATCCATGAATTTTTTTTCTTTTAATATTTGGGTCTTCACATACTTATAGTTGTGTGTTTTCACCGTGGCATAGGATGAACATACAACTATTCATGAGCTGGTAAGTCTGATGCTGGGGGGATATTTATGAGTTCCAATTACCCCAGATCTTCACCAATCATGGAATTATTAAGCTTATAGTTTTTGCCAAAATGGTAGATTAGAAAGAGAGCTCATTGTATTTTTATTTAGGATTTCCTTAATTACTAACAAAGTTAGCATTTTTTACAAGTTTTTAATCATTTTTATTTAAAGACTTGCCATGTGTCTTATTTTAATGATTTTTGATGAAGCACAAGCTTCAAGGTCCTTTCCAAGGAGTCAGTTGTTGGGCAGCAAAGAGATCCAACCAGTCCATCCTAAAGGAAATTAGTCCTGAATATTCATTGGAAGGACTGATGCTGAAGCTGAAACTCCAATCTTTTGGCCACCTGATGCAAAGAACTGACTCCTTGGGAAAGACCGTGATGCTGGGAAAGACAAGTCAGGAAGAGAAGGGGACAACAGAGGATGACATGGATGGATGGCATCACTGACCCGATGGACAGGAGTTTGAGTAAGCCCTGGGAGTTAGTGATGGGCAGGGAAGCCTGGTGTGCTGCAGTCCATGGTGTGGCAAAGAGTCGGACACAACTGAATGACTTACTAATCCTTTGTAAGTAATATGTTTGTAAATATTTCCTCTAAGTTATGAATTGTCTTTCAAATTCCTTTTTGTCCCACTGATAAACATTTCTGATTTTTATTAAGCTAGTGATAGCATTTTAAATACTAAGGGATTTATATCAAAGCCTTCAGTTTACTTCAGTTCAGTTCAGTCACTCAGTCATGTCTGACTCTTTGCACCCTCACGGACTGCAGCATGACAGGCCTCCCTACCATCACCAACTCTTGGAGTTCACCCAAACTCACGTCCTTTGAGTTGGTGATGTCATCCAAGCATCTCATCCTCGGTCGTCCCCTTCTCCTCCTGCCTTCAATCTTTCCCAGCATCAAGGTCTTTTCAAATGAGTCAGGTCTTTACATCAGGTGGCCAAACTACTGGAGTCTCAGCTTTAACATCAGTCCTTCCAATGAACACCCAGGACTGATCTCCTTTAGGATGGACTGGTTGGATCTCCTTGCAGTCCAAGGGACTCTCAAGAGTCTTCTACAACACCACAGTTCAAAAGCATCAATTCTTCTGGGCTTAGCTTTCTTTATAGTCCAACTCTCACATCCATACACGACTACTGGAAAAACCATAGCTTTGACTAGACAGACCTTTGTTGACAAAGTAATGTCTCTGCTTTTTAATATGCTGTCTAAGTTGATCATAATTTTCCTTCCAAGGAGTAAGCTACTTTTAATTTCATGGCTGCAGTCACCATCTGCAGTGATTTTGGAGCCCCCCAAAAAACAAGTCAGCCACTGTTTCCACTGTTTCCCCATCTATTTCCCATGAAGTGATAGGACCGAATGCCATGATCTTAGTTTTCCGAATATTGAGCTTTAAGCCAACATTTTCACTCTCCTCTTTCACTTTCATCAAGAGGCTTTTTAGTTCTTCTTCACTTTTTACCAAAAGAGAGATGTCCTCTCCATAACTGAGGTTATTGATATTTCTCCCAGCAATCTTGATTCCAGCAGTGCTTCATCCAGCCAAGCGCTTCTATGATGTACTCTGCATAGAAGTTAAATAAGCAGGGTGACAATATACAGCCTTGACATACTCCTTTTCCTATTTGGAACCAGTCTGTTGTTCCATGTCCAGTTCTAACTGTTGCTTCCTGACCTGCATACACGTTTCTCAAGAGGCAGGTCAGGTGGTCTGGTATTCCCATTTCTTTCAGAATTGTCCACAGTTTATTGTGATTCACACAGTCAAAGGCTTTAGCATAGTCAATAAAGCAGAAATAGATGTTTTTCTGGAACTCTCTTACTTTTTTGATGATCTGTCAGATGTTGGCCATTTGATCTCTGGTTCCTCTGCCTTTTCTAAAACCAGCTTGAACATCTGGAAGTTCACAGTTCACATATTGCTGAAGCCTGGCTTGGAGAATTTTGAATATCACTTTACTAGCGTGTGAGATGAGTGCAATTGTGCAGTAGTTTGAGCATTCTTTGGCATCGCCCTTCTTTGGGATGAGAATGAAAACTGACCTTTTCCAGTCCTGTGGCCACTGCTGAGTTTTCCAAATGTGCTGGCATATTGAGTGCAGCACTTTCACAGCATCATCTTCCAGGATTTGAAAGAGCTCAACTGGAATTCCATCACCTCCACTAGCTTTGTTTGTAGTGATGCTTCCTAAGGCCCACTTGACTTCACATTCCAGGATGTCTGGCTCTAGGTGAGTGATCACACCATCGTGTTTAACTGGGTCATGAAGATCTTTTTTGTACAGTTCTTCTGTGTATTCTTGCCACCTCTTCTTAATATCTTCTGCTTCTGCTAGGTCCATACCATTTTGGTCCTTTTTTGAGCCAGTCTTTGCATGAAACCTTCCCTTGGTATCTCTAATTTTCTTGAAGAGATCTCTAGTCTTTCCCATTCTATTATTTTCCTCTTTTTCTTTGCACTGATTACTGAGGAACACTTTCTTATCTCTCCTTGCTATTCTTTGGAACTCTGCATTCAGATGCTTATATCTTTCCTTTTCTCCTCTGCCTTTGGCCTCTCTTCTTTTCACAGCTATCTGTAAGGCCTCCTCAGACAGCCATTTTGCTTTTTTGCATTTATTTTTCTTGGGGATGGTCTTGATCCCTGTCTCCTGTACAATGGAGCCTCCATCCATAGTTCATCAGGCACTCTGTCTATCAGATCTAGTCCCTTAAATCTATTTCTCACTTCCACTGTATAATCATAAGGGATTTGATTCAGGTCATACCTGAATGGTCTAGAGGTTTTCCCTACTTTCTTCAATTTGAGTCTGAATTTGGCAATAAGGAGTTTATGATCTGAGCCACAGTCAGCTCCCGGTCTTGTTTTTGTTGACTGTATAGAGCTTCTCCATCTTTGGCTGCAAAGAGTATGATGAATCTGATTTTGGTGTTGGCCATCTGGTGATGTCCATGTGTAGAGTCTTCTCTTGTGTTGTTGGAAGAGGGTGTTTGCTATGACCAGTGCATTCTCTTGGCAAAACTCTTAGCCTTTGCCCTGCTTCATTCCATATTCCAAGGCCAAATTTGGCTGTTACTCCAGGTGTTTCTTGAATTCCTACTTTTGCATTCCAGTCCCCTATAATGAAAAGCACATTTTTGGGGGGTGTTAGTTCTAAAAGGTCTTGTAGGTCTTCATTGAACCATTCAAGTTCAGCTTCTTGAGCATTACTGGTAGGGCATAGACTTGGATTGCCATGATATTGAATGGTTTGCCTTGGAAACGAACGAAGATCATTCTGTTGTTTTTAAGACTGCATCCAAGTACTGCTTTTTGGACTCTTTCGTTGACTATGATGGGTACTCCATTTCTTTTAAGGGATTCCTGCTCACAGTAGTAGATATAATGGTCATCTGAATTAAATTCACCCATTTCAGTCCATTTTAGTTAGCTAATTCCTAAAAAGTTGACGTTCACTCTTGCCATGTCCTGTTTGACCACTTCCAATTTGCCTTGATTCATGGACCTACATTCCAGGTTCCTATGCAATATTACTCTTTACAGCATCGGACCTTGCTCTTATCACCAGTCACATTAACAATTGGGTGTTGTTTTTGCTTTGGTTCCGTCTCTTCATTCTTTCTGGAGTTATTTCTCCACTGATCTCCAGTAGCATATTGGTCACCTACTGACCAGGAGGGTTCATCTTTCAGTATTCTATGTTTTTGCCTTCTCATACTGTTCTTGGCATTCTCAAGGCAAGAATACTGAAGAGGTTTGCCATTCCCTTCTCCAGTGGACCACATTTTGTCAATACTCTCCACTATGACCCATCTGTCTTGGGTGACCCTACATGGCATGGCTCATAGTTTCATTGAGTTAGACAAGGCTCTGGTCCATGTGATTAGATTGGCTAGTTTTCTGTGATTGTGGTTTCAGTCTGCCTGCCCTCTGCTGCCCTCTCTCAGTGCCTGCCGTCTTACTGGGGTTTCTCTTACCTTGGACGTGTAGTATCTCTTCGCGGCTGCTCCAGCAAAGCGCAGCCGCCACTCCCTACCTTGTACGTGGGGTATCTCCTCTCTGCGTGCAGCTGCCCCACTCGCCCCTCCAGCACCACTCAGCCGCCTTAGATATGTACTAAGTCACTGAGTCGTGTTTGACTGTTTTGTGACCCCATGGACTGTAGTCCTGCCAGGCTCCTCTGTCCTTGTGGTTTCCCAGGCAAGAATACTGGAGTGGGTTGCCATCTCCTCCTCCAGGGGATCTTCCCAACCCAGAAATCAAGGCTGCATCTTCTTCACTGCACATGAATTCTTTTCCACTGAGCCATAGGGGAAGCCTAGTATGCTATAGAAACCAGCATAAAAAGGATATCAATTAGTAAATCATAAAATGATTTTTGAAAGGCCTTAAACAGTGAAAGAAGGTCTATAGAAGTTTTTAAAATTTGATAAAATACCTAGCAGTTAGAAGCATCATATTGTTTTATTTTATTTGGGGATATAGTTGATTTATAATATTGTTTTTAGTTTTAGTCTCAGATGTATAGCTAATCCATTCTTTTACAGATTCTTTTCCCATGTAGTTAATTACAGAATATTGAGTAGCATTCCCTGTGGTATAGTATAGGTCCTTGTTGATAATTCACTTTGTATGTAGTAGTGTATATATGCTCATCTCAACCTCCTGATTTATCTCTGCCCCCCACTCACCTTTCCTCTTTGGTAATTGCAAGTTTGTTTCAAAGTCCGTTTCTATTTTGTAAATAAGTTCATTTGTATCATCTTTTTGATTCCACATATAAATGAGCCATGATATTTGTCTTTGTCTAACATTTCCTTTAGTATGAGACTCTAATTCATTCGTGTTGCTGCAAATGGGATTATTTCGCTGGTTTTTATGGCTAAGTAATTGTCATTGCAAATATGCATTACATCTTTATCCATTCATCTGTCGGTGGACACTCAGACTGTTTCTATGTCTCGGCTGCGCTAAATACTGCTGCAGTGAACGCTGGGGTGAGTGTATCCTTTCAACTGACAGTTTTTTCTGGATATATGCTCAGAATTTGGATTGCTGGACCCTAGAACTGGGATTGTTGGTCCAAATTGCTGGACCATAAAAATAGCTCTATCTTTAGTTTTTTAAGGACCCTCACACTGTTCTCATAGTGGCTGTACCAATGTACATTCCCACCAACAGTGTAGGAGGATTCCTGTTTCTCCGCACCCTCTCCAGCATTTATTGTTTGTAGAGTTTTTGATGGTGGCTCTTCTGACTGGTGTTCTTTCCTCGTGGCTCAGATCGTAAAGAATCTGCCTGCGAGGTGGGAGACCTGGGTTTGATCCCTGTTTGGGAAGATCCCCTGGAGGAGGGCATGGCAACCCACTCCAGTATTCCTGCCTGGAGAATTGGAGAGTCCCTGTGGACAGAGGAGCCTGGCGGGCTACAGCCCATGGAGTCGCAAAGAGTCGGACATGACCGAGTACTAAGCACACAGCACATTCTGCCTGGGGTGAGGTGACACTTCAGTGTAGTTGTGGCTTGCGTTTCTCTAATAATTTCTGGATCATCTTTTTGGCCATCTGTATGTTTTCTTTGGGGAAATTTTTGTTTAGGTCTTTTGTCCATGTTTTGGATTATTTTTAACCTATTGAGCTGCATATAAATTTTAATCCCTTATCAGTCACATCATTTTCAAATATTTTCTCCCATGAGGTGAATGGTCTTTTCATTTTGTTTATGGTTTCTTTTCCTATGCAAAAGCTTTTAAGTTAATTAGATCCCACTTATTTTTGTTTTTACTTTGAGTATTTCATAAGGTAGATTAAAAAAAAAATACTGCAATTTATGTAGGAGTGTTCTGCCTATGTTTACCTCTAAGAGTTTTATAGTATCCCACGTCTTTGTTTTGAGCTTATTTTTGTGTGTGGTGCTAGAGAATATTCTAATTTTATTGTTTTACATGTACCTGCTCAGCTTTCCCAGCATAACTTATTGAAGACATCATCCATTTCCATTGTATATTCTTGCCTCCTTTGTTGTAGATTAATGGATTCTAGGTGTGTGTTTATTTCTGAGCTTTCCATCCTATTTCATTGATCTGTATTTCTGTTCTTATGCCAGTATCATAGTGTTTGGATTTCTGTGGCTTTGTAGTGTAGTTTGAAATGAGAGTGCCTGATTACTCCAGCTCCCTTTTTCTTCCTCAGTATTGCTTTGGCTGTTGAGGGTCTTTTGTGTTAGCCAGCACCACCCGCCCCCCCAACCTTGGCAGCAGACCTTTCAATACTAGCAGGTGGGTCTTGCCCAGTCTCTCTATGACGTCAGTGCTTTTTCTCCTGTGACCTGGTGCACACAAGATCTTGTGTGTGCCCTCCAGGAGTGGAGTTTCTATTTCCCCTAGTTCTGTGGAATTCTGTGGTCATACTCCGCCAGCCTTCAAAGCCAAATTTACTGGGTCTCCTCTTTCAGTTTCTAGACCCCCAGGCTGGGAAGCCTGGTGTGGGGCCCAGAACTCTCACTTTCGTGGAAAAACCCCTGAGGTATAATTATATTCACTTTTGTGGATCACTCACCCAGAGGGAATGGGATTTGATTAAGTTGGTGAGCCACCCCTCCTACCATCTTGTTGTGGCTTCTTTGTTTTGGGATGTCAGATACCGGTTTTGGTGGGTAGTCTTTTTTTTTTGTCAGCGGTTGTTGAGCAGTTAGTTGTGATTCTGGTGTTTTTCATGAGAGGAGGTGAACTTGAGCCCTTCTAACATGCCATCTTGTCTCCTCCTTGGTCGCTTTTCCACTTTCTTTATTGAAGCATAAGTTCCCACATGTTCTTGATAATCAAAAGTTCTTAAAATTAATGTGATCTAATTGATCAACTTTTTTTGGTAAAATTTTTATGTTGTGCTATGTTTAAGAAATTTTCTTTATTCTAGTATCACAACATTCTCCCATATTTTCTTTTAAATATTTTAAATCCTTGTGTACTAGAAAGAATTTTTGTGTGGGTTGCTTTGCAGAGATCCAATTTACCTGTGTAGACCCAATTGTTGAAGTATGTTACTAGTGTATTTAATAGTGCATTTCATTCTCTGTTGACCTTTAATACCAGTACCATCTTACATTTGAATTCTACTTTTACCCTATTGGATAGAAGCACCAGTAAAGTGATAAAGCAAAGTGTTGAAAGCAGCAATATTGTAATGCTCAAAAATATCAAAAAGAGCATTTCCAATAGTTCATCATGCACTTCTACTGTGTATTTTAGACCACTCATATATTTAGAAAGTTCTCTTTTATTTCTATGTGTGTGTTGTGTTTAAATAAACTCCCTTTCTATGCCTAGTTTATATAGACTTATAGAGGTCACAATATTCAACCTATTTTGTAGTTTTGAGTTAAACTTATTCATGGTTTTAGTCTTTTTATAAATAGTGGGATTCAATTTGCTAGTAGTGTGTTTAGAATTTTTGTATCTTTGTTCATGAATGAAATTGTCCTACTGTTGTTTCTTCCTTTTGTCCTTGTCAAGGTTTGATCTTGACCTCCAGAAAGTCAGTGGTTCAGTGTTTTCACCCATTATATATCCTGGAAGAGGTTCTCTGAGACTGACACTGTGCTTTTAATTTCTTAATTTTGAATGTCTGGGAGACTTCATAAATGGAGTCATCTGAAACTTACATTTGTTTCATGTGTGGTAATTTCTTTTGATCTACATTTCAGTTCACTAATTGTCTTGTGCACATATGTTCAAATGTGGCCAATGAATTTTCAATTTTAATGATTATATGACATTTAAATTAGTTATTTATTAGATGTTTTATAGTTTTTGCTTCTTCAGATATTTTCATTTGTTGTTTCTTTCTTTAAATAGGAGAAGCATATTTGTTTTAATATTAATTTATTTAATAATTTTAATATTTGATGTACTTGCAGATCTAGTTCTATTATTTTTTCTCTGGTATCTTTCATATTGTCATTTTTCTTTTTGAACTTTATTATCTTTGGCTGCTTGCTAGTCATTGATCACAGAAAAGTACCTTCATTCATCAAAGTTAGAGATAAGTCTTTCCATAAACAGTATTATTTCACTTATTCCAATTTCCTAGGGATGCCAAGAGTTGAGACAAACTCAAATCATTTGTACAACTCCAGACTGTATGCTCCATCCAGAATGAATATTCTTATATACTTAGTGGACAGAGTCATTTAAGAGCAGTGTGTGGTCACAACTTTGTAGGATCTTTTTCCTCCTTCTTTTTTTTTTTCCTTTTCTTTTCCTTTATTACCTATGCTGAAACCCAAGACAATCCAGTATGCTGTTTCCTGATGCTGGGGATATAAGCAGAATTTAGATCATATGTATCTCTTTGGAGTCCTGGATTAATTTTGAGAAAGTTTGTTTTTTATAACAATATTTATCTAGCCTGGTGCTAAGCATTTAAAAGTACATGATATTACATCATTATGCAGATTATCCTCAATAAACATTTATTAAGTGTTCAGTTTTTCATAGTGCTCTACCATGTTCTACAGAGAGGATGCTTTTGTCTTAAACATTTTCCAATAGATTGATTATTTATTATGAACCCTAAGTTTGCATTATGCATAAGGCAAGAGGTTACATGCTGGGATTCAAAGATGCTTTAGATTAAACCCTTAAGAACTTTCTGTTTAGGTGGGATTTACATTATTACTGCAAAGCCTGGATAAGGCTTAGGAGGAACAACCAAAGGGGCCTCTAATAATTATCCCAGGATTTGAATTTACCTTTTTCCAATTGCCACCCTGATGGTCTGATAAAGCAGAGACTGCTTGGTTCATGTACTATTGGTAGTATTAGCAGAAGAGAGTCTGGGGACCCCTCCTCACATGGGCTTGGTTCTTGGTAAGGATGCAGAAAAGAAACTGAGGTCTTACCTGTTGCAAGAAAGTTTACTAATGATAAGGAAAGAAAGGAGAGGTTGCAAAGAGTTGGATACAACTGAGCTACCAAGCACACACAAAGAAAGAACAGAGGGAACACTTGAAGAGAGAGGTGGGCCACGCTGAGAGAGGCAATGCCTCTAGAGGGCTGGGGTACAGAGTTTTTAAGGCAAGGTTATTTGCATAATCCAGGGGGTTGTTAATTGACAGTCTTGATTGACAGCTGCAGGTTATATAACAAGATGATCTACTGCAGAGGTCCTTCCCATGATTCAGTCTGTTATAATTAGATGTATGTATTGGTGGAATATTTATGAGCAGTTAATGAGTCCAATAGCTGCCAAAGATTACTTTAGTGTGATGTGTGGGCATGTGCTAGCATAGGGCAAGTTGCCAGTCGCCTGGTGAGGTTATCTCTGGCTCCCTGACTCTTTTGGAGTGCTGATGGGGCATATTAGGGGCCAGGCTGCTAAACTACTTTGTGGGACTAGGCAGACATCGGGTGTTTAGCTGAAGGAGCTGACTCTTGTTGCTCTCAGCTAACTTCTTGCCTAACAGTAGGAAAGGACAGGAGAACTTGCAGATTCTCCTGCATGGAGGTTCTAAACTGTCAATTAGATATATCACTGTGCCTCCTCAGAAGGGAGTAAATGAGGGTGTGGAAAGAAGAGAAGTAATTCTCAAATCTTCTTTCTTAATATGCCCCCAGGACAGAGGAGGTGGGAGGGAAAGGTTGTTTTGCTTCTAAACTATGCTAGAAATGATGTCAGCACCTGAACCTTGTAGAGCTAGAGTTCATGTTGGAACAGATTACTCAGGGCCAGAAAAGTGTCAGACTTTGAAATTAGTATTTTATTTAGAAAAAATCGAGGAACAGCTGTAGGATTTTGAATGGGAAAGAGCCAGGGTGAAAGTTGCCCTCTAGAAAGCACTGCAAACAGTGACTTAGATAACCAGGAGGACTTGAAAAGTATAACTACAGAGGGCTCCCAGCTTTAATACTGTTATGATGAAGTGATAAGGGCCTAAATGTTCCTGTGGCTCATTTAAGTTTGTTTTACTTTTGTAAGATTTTCAAGATATCTTTAGCTGATGGAGTAACCAGAATGTTCTGTAATTTATGTGCTTTGGCTCACTAAGGGGACTTGTGTTTCTAAGCAACATGTAAATAACTATCTTGTTAAAATACTTAATCTTTAAAAGAAATATTGTTATAAGGCATATGTGATCATTTGTAAAGATAAATACTCTCTCCTCCCTTTTTTATTTTTGAGCTCTCTACTTTTGGCTAAAATCTATGGCTTATTAGAGTTTAGTCATACGATTTTTTTTTTTTTAAGTTGGCATACTTTCAGAATTACTCAATGATGAAAATTTGGAACCAAACTTCTTGTGTCCTGAGAGAGACTTATTTCAAAAAGCGAAATGGACTTGTTAGAAAAAGCAGTATACTAAACTCATAATCAGTGATTTTTTAAATATGAAATACAACCTTAACTACTATATGAGGAAAGAAAAATCAACCTTAAGTTGCACTGAACATGTTGAGGACGTTAACGAGCTGTGTATGTGTACTGGGGAAAGCCCTAAAGCCAGTAGAATATTCCTGATCATCTCTTGTAAAACTCAGCACTTCTCCAGTGATGACTGATTTATTTTTTACTGGTGGAAATTTAGTAATTACTGATTTCATAATTAATAAGTAGAAGTTGAATTACTTGTGGGAGTCTAATTTTTATTATATGAGGCCTGTGTCAAAAATAATTGTCTAATTTTTTCTCATAGGATTAACAATTAATAGGTAGTTTTCAATGCAGCTGTGCTCCTATCTTTTGAGATTACTAGATGTGAATAACTCCTTATAAACAGAATTCTCTGCGGTAGAATTTCTCATCCTTTGTAGTCCTATGAAATATACCCCAAGAGAACAATGAATTTGTGAATGGCAAGAATTAAGCCCAAACTTGTTCAGCCTACAAGTGTTTGTGTATTTACCTTGGGAGGTGACTTTAGCACACCCTTCGACCTTCAGCTGAAGAACCAGGGTGAGCCTGGCTATTTCACCCTACAAGAGCCTTACCAGTTTAGGACAGCATTGAAAATGAGAAAAAGGCAATCTTCTTATATTCTGTGAATATTAAAGTAAGCAGTTAATAAAATAAAGCAAAGTGTCAATGGGAGATGTTGAGAGTGCCTTCTTTATCCTGACTAGATAAGCTATTTCTGGGTTTCTTTTGAATTCAGTCATTTTATGATCTGTAATGTGAGCACTTGAATTCTAAAACAGAAGTTCCAGCCAGACTACAGAGTTGCACTTCATGGAAACTTGATTGAAATTGCTGGTGGTAAAGCCTTCCCCTCCTCACTTTTTAAAAGGTAGACTTGATGGATCAATGGATTAGAGATAGCTCCCCTTCTCCAAACCCCCTAATAATGTGCAGAATTAGGAGACAAGCAGTGGAGTCAGCTAAAAGCACAATTATTAAGTAGTGAGGCCACAGCTGGAGCATTGTTGATCCTGTTTTCTCTCTGCAGATGTTTTCAAAGCTTCATACTATGTTTCAGTATAATAGGAAGAGCTTATAAATTGAAGAACTTGCTTTTTAGTTGTTTCTAAGAGTTCTACTTCATTATTAAAGCAGAGTACAGCAATTTGAAGTGCATTTTTACTTAGCCAATTTAATCTGCATTTGGCTAGAACACACTTCAAGTTCTTGGGATAGGGTCCAATTGTTATGCAAATTTAGACCACTGCCTTATTATAGTTGAGGCAAAGAAGTGCAAAAAAAAGAGATAGCAGCTGTTTAGATGAAATGAGAATTTAACTGGATTTGAACCCTGTTGAAGGCCAGACAAGGTTAGGCAAAAACCTGCTAATAAATACTCTCTGTGATATTAAAACTTGTGAATGCATCCATGTCTTCTTCCAGAAACTGACGTCCTAACAGAGCTCATATTATAGCTCCAAATTAGGCTGCTTTACCATAATCCAAAACAAGTAAACAAAATTCCTTAATTAAGTTATAAAATGTAGGAGATATAGCCTGAAATGTTTTATATATAAATTACAATAACAACAGTGGCAAAGGTGATTATTATAAATATAATACCATGTATCCTATTAGACTATTTCTGTATTTTTTTATTTGAAATTTCCAAAGATGTTTTCACTCAAAATGTCAGAGTCTCCATATTCTCTTTCCAAAGATTCTTTAAAGAGTCCAACGGTAGTTTGTGTGTGACTTTTCAATTATATAGCAAAGGTGGGAACAAAAAATAAATTGCGAAAAGTGGATATTCAGATGGTTCCACTGAAAATTGGAAAACTGCAAAAATTTACCTAAGGTCACACCATACCTGATTAAATCAGTAGTCTCATTTTGAGTTCTTATAACATTAGGAAACTTTGAAATTGCATTCAGAAAAATGAGAAATTTTAGATTTGGAGATTTCAATTCAATTCATTAACAGTTGTTGAAAACCCACGTCAACTACCCGCGTGAGGCAGTATGTTGTTTCAGCAACTGTTTGAAGTACTTGAAGATTTCTTCAGATGACCTTATTTCTTCACAAAGCTGGCTTTTTGTTAGTTGTGATAAAAGCAAGTGTTCCATGAAGATCATTGTGGAACAGGAAATGAAAGTGATGAAGTCCAATCTGATGTGAAGATTTGAAAAGTTTCTGACAAGCACACTCATCTGATTAGTAATTGCAGTTATTTAAGAGTGTAATAAAAGTATTGTTCTTTCTTCCATTTTATACTACTTTTTGTATACACTCAGAAACCCATCATCAAGATCAAGATGATGAGGATATATAGGACTCCTCAAAGCTTCTCATGCCTTTTGTAATTCCGCCCTCCTGTCCTCCCAGTCTTACCACTCTCCGTGGCAATCACTGATCTGCTTTCTGTCAGTAGTTTTCATTGTCTAGATGTTTATATAAAAGGAATCATATAGTATGTGCCTCTTTCCATTTTTATCTGGCATTTTTATTCAGCAAATTATTTTGAGATTCATTCATATTGTATGCAACAATCTGTCTTTTTTTTTATTACTAAGTACTTCATTACACAAATAGATACATTGTACAAATAGATGCAAATAGATATGTGATTGTACATTGTTTATCCATTTACCTGTTCATGGATTGAGTTTAGCTTGAGACTTATGCAACTGAATTTACAATGAACAATAAGTGTACATATAGTCATACCCTGTTATCCATGGAGCATGGACACCCCTCGGATACTAAAATCCTTGGATGTTCAAGTCCTTTATATAAAATGGTTTAGTATTTGCATAGAATCTATGCACATCTTACCATATGCTTTAAATCTTCTCTAGATTACCTATACATAGTACAAAGCTGATACTATGTAAATAGTTGCCTGCATGCAACAAATTCAAGTTTTGCTTTTTCAAATTTTCTGGAGATTATCTGTTTTTGTTGTTTGTTTGAATATTTTTGACCTGCAATTGGTTGTATCCAAGGATGATTATATATTTTTGAGGGCCTCCAAAATCACTGCAGATGGTGACTGCAGCCATGAAATTAAAAGATGCTTACTCCTTGGAAGGAAAGTTATAACCAACCTAGATAGCATATTACTTTGCCAACAAAGGTCCATCTAATCAAGGCTATGTTTTCTCCAGTAGTCATGTATGGATGTAAGAGTTGGACTATAAAGAAAGCTAAGTGCCGAAGAATTGATGCTTTTGAACTGTGGTGTTGGAAAAGACTTTTGAGAGTCCCTTGGACTGCAAGGAGATCCAACCAGTCCGTCCTAAAGGAAGTCAGTCCTGAATATTCATTGGAAGGACTGATGTTGAAGCTTATACTCCAATACTTTGGCCACCTGATGTGAAGAACTGACTCATTTGAAAAGACCCTGATGCTGGGAAATATTGAAGGTGGGAGGAGAAGGGGACAACAGAGGATGAGATGGTTGGATGGCATCACTGACTCAATGGATATGAGTTTGAACAAACTCTGGGAGTTGGTGATGCACAAGGAAGCCTGGTGTGCTGCAGTCCATGGAGTCGCAGAGTTGGACACGATTGAGCGACTGAACTGAACTGAACTGAACTGAAGGATGAGGAACTCATGGTTAAGAAGGGCCAACTGTATTCTTTTGTTACTTTGACTAAATACCTAGGAGTAGAATGGTTTGTAGGTTGTATGTTTAATTTTCAAGAGACTATCAGAGTATTTGCCAAAAGATGTGTCATTTTACTTTCTCACCAGCAATATTTGAGAATTCCACATCTTTGCTAACACTTTGTATGCTGCTGCTGGCACCCCACTCCAGTACTCTTGCCTGGAAAATCCCTGGACGGAGGAGCCTGGAAGGCTGCAGTCCGTGGGGTTGCTGAGGGTCAGACATGACTGAGCGACTTTACTCACTGCTGTCTGACGGCAGCCCACCAGGCTCCCTCGTCCCTGAAATTCTCCAGGCAAGAACACTGGAGTGGGTTGTCATTTCCTTCTCCAATGCATAAAAGTGAAAAGTGAAAGTGAAGTCGCTCAGTCGTGTCCAACTCTGTGTGACCCCATAGATGGCAGCCCACCAGGCTTCCCCATCCCTGGGATTCTCCAGGCAAGAGTACTGGAGTGGGGTGCCATTGCCTTCTCTGAAACTTTGCATGAGCTATCTTTAAATTTCAAATATTTTAATATGTGTGTAGTAGTATCTCATTGTGGCTTTACTTTGCATTTCTATAATGCCTAATGATGTTCAGCATCTTTTTTTATGTGCTTATGTGCCATCTGCATATCTTCTTCTTTTGGTAGAGTATATTTTAAATCTTGTGCCCTATTTTTTATTTTATTTTTATTTCCTCATTGTTAAATTTTAGTAGTTTAAAAATATTTCTGGATACAGATCTCTTATTAGATAGGTGATTTGCAAATATTTTCTCCCTACTTTTCATTTTTTATAGTACCTTTTAAATAGCAGAAATTCTTAATTTTAATGAGGTCCAATTTATGGGTTTTTTTTAATATTGTACTTTTGGTGTTTAAGAAATCTTTGATTAACTCAAAATTACTAAGATTTCCCCCTCTTTCTCATGACACTTTTTCTTATGTTTTAGCCTCGTTTTCTCCTTCTTAAAATGACTTTTGGGCTTCCCTAGTATCTCAGTCAGTAAAGAATCTGCCTGCAGTGCAGGAGACCTGGGTTTGATCCCTAGTTTGGGAAGATCCTCTGGGGAAGGAAATGGCAACCCACTCCAATATCCCTGCCTGGAAAATCTCATGGACAGAGGAGCCTGGTGGGCTGCAGTCCATGGGGTCACAACGAGTCAGGCACGACTGAGTGACTAACAGTTAAAATGACTCACTTAAAATGACTTTCTCATCTCTATGCATCCAGAATACACTGGTACAAACAGCCCACTGTACACTGTTCTCACATGCAGTGGGAGAATAAGGAAGTATCTTTCCTGATGATTCCAGAAGAAAAGTACTTTGATCCCATGCCTATCTCTAATAAAATCAATCCTTATGGCCAAAGGGTAGATGAGTCCTTGGCCACAGCTGGGTATCATGCCCACTTCTAGGACTTGGTCTAGGAAAGATTTCTCAAGAAAGATGGGCTCTAGAATATTGCCCCTGAAAAATCCATAAAACATGGCCACTGTGTACATACCTACCATTCCCTGTAGTTTTTATAAGCAATTGTTTGCATGGGAAGTGACTAGAAAGTCAACTGTCTTTTATTCTACTTTTTGATGTTTGTACAATGAGACACATACTCGACATTTTTGTGGATTATTCCTATGATAGTAATTTCTGTGTATTAGGGTACTGATTGGAAGTGTCATCTGCAGAAATATGGATTTCCCTCGTGGCTGAGTGATAAAGAATCCTACTACAATGCAGGAAAGTGGGTTCCATCCCTGGGGTAGGTATATGCCCTGGAAAAGGAAATGGCAAATCTCCAGTATTCTTGCCTCAGAAATACTGTGGAAAGAGGAGCCTGGCAGGCTACAGTCCATGGGGTCATTGAAAATTGGATATGAGTGATCATGGATGCATGCTGCAGAAATATACCATTTTTGGATCCTGTCCTTAAATATCCTTAGGAAAGAAAATTTTAGGGTGAAAGAAAAAGCTAGCATAAAAATGCAAAAATAATGTAAATGGGGTCATGAATACAGTGAGGAAATGGTCACACAGGAAAAATACTCCTGAGAAGTACTAAACTACTTTGTTGATATTACATACATTCTGATGTAAGACCAAAACATTAAAATAATGTTTTATAGTACTTTGAGTCTCTTCTGGTTTCTTAAAGTAAAGATGGAGTTGATAAGAAGATGTGACCATAATGATGAGAATATTAATGAAATATAATGGACACTTTAGACAGTCATCACTAAATCTTCCCTTGGTTGGAAAAAAACCTCCTTCATTTTTGTCAAGAGCATTACTTATTTCTGGTCATATTTGATCCTGTGGTTTATTGAATAAATTAATAAATCCTACTTTTTACCTAAAAATGCATGTCTTTTTATGGATACTGGAAAGTTTTATAAAATTTATTTGCCAAGTACTCATTGGAGAAGGAAATGGCAACCCACTCCAGTGTTCTTGCCTGGAGAATCCCAGGGATGGGGGAGCCTGGTGGGCTGCCGTCTATGGGGTCACACAGAGTCGGACACGACTGAAGTGACTTAGCAGCAGCAGCATCAGCAAAGGTTGGAACTTCTTGAATATTCATTTTTGCCTTAGAGATGTATTGCAAATATGGTACACTAGCCACATGTGACTATTAAATACTTGAAAGGTGGCTAGACCTAGTTGAGGTTTTAAGTGTGAAATCACACAAGACTTTTGAAGAATTATTAGCATGAAATTATAAAATTGCTCATTAAGAACTTTTTTATACTGATTCCATATTGATATGATATTTCACATATATTTGAGTACATATATATGTGTATATGTGTGTGTATATATACATATACGTACATACATATATATATATATATATATATATATATATATCTTAGTGTGTTAAGACTATAAAATACCATAAACTGGGTGGTTTAAACAGCAGATACTTATTTCTGTTGGTGATGAAGGTTGGGAAGTTCACGACCAAGGTGTGGGTAGATCTGGTATTCAGTGAGGGCTAGGTTCCTGTACCCTTTGTCCTCAAAAGGTGGAGGGGCACGGGAGCTCTCTGGAGTCTTCCTTATAAGGGTGCGAGGGGCTTCCCTGATGGTCCAAACGACTCCATGTTTGTAATGAAGGAGACACAGGTTTGATCCCTAGTTGGGGAACTAAGATCCACAAGGAAAAAAAAAATCTTCTATAAGAGCACTAATCTCATTCATGAGGATTCTGCCCTCATGACCTAATCACCTAATGGCTCCAACTCATAAATACCATCACATCGAGGATGAAGTTTCAACATATGAAATTTGAAAGAACACATTTAACTTATAGTAGTTTATATATAATTAATTCCATCTGCTTCCTTTGCATTTTTAAAATGTGGTTACAGTGACATATGTGGCTTTTGTATTTATTTTTGGATAGCACAGCTTTAGAGCAAATGACATGTTTGAGTAATAAAGTACATATTACTTTATTAGTTCTTACATAATCTTAATCAAATTCTAACATTCTACTGTTTTACCACTCTGACTACAGACCCATGGTTGAAATTAAAGGGTGACAATTAGAAGAAATTAGTTTTTAAAAATTAGCAATTTGTTTAAAATTTTTGATTTTTTGTATTTGAGAAATACGTATATAGTATATAATTATTTATGAGTATTAATGCAATAATGAAGAAATGTTTTATGGCTCTAGTGAGAACACTATTGTCATTCCTCTCAACAATTTAATATAAAATAATTAAGCATTTTTATTTTAATGACTATGAGATGAAGTGAGAACAGGGTATACACATCATCTGCTGAGGGCAAAGCTCGAGAAGTCCAAGAGACGGCATTTATACTCTGAGCTCTCCATGAGTGACTGAGAGCAGATCATTCTGCTTCTCTGAATCTCAGTTTATCTGAAGAGCATATTTTAGATGACTTTCAGGCTTCTTTCAGTATAGCATTCTATATTTTACAGTTTAAAATAATTACTCCTCCTCTTTGGTTTTTTCCTTCCCTCCTCTTCCTTTGACTTACTTTGGAGGCAGTGATCTCACCAACTCCCTGGTTGGTGGCAAGACTGGGGAAGTAGCAGCGAGGTCAAGGAAATGTAGAGCTGAGAAAGTGGCAGACACACGTGGCTAGGAATTTTGGCTCTTACAGGAGGACTGAGTGTTGACAAACAGTGGGAAATGGACTGAAATTGTGGAAGGAATGCAGAGTATGATGGCACATCAGTATAAGGCAGAGCAAACTAGGGTTTGATCTTACTTTCAAAATAATTTATAGACCAAAAGTTGAAGCAAAGAAAAATAGAAGAAGATGACTTTGTTTTTTACTTTAAAAAAAATATCAACTGTACCAAAGAAAATGTATCAAGAACTCAGGAACTCAAACTACCATTGGCTTAATGTTACTCCAGGACAACCTCATTGTTTCAGGGGACTATATTCATTCATTCAACAATACGCATTACCTACTTACTATAGTTCCTTGCTGCTGTTGCTGCTAAGTCGCCTCAGTCGTGTCTGACTCTGTGTGACCCCATAGATGGCAGACCACCAGGCTCCTCCGTCCCTGGGATTCTCCAGGCAAGAACATTGGAGTGGGTTGCCATTGCCTTCTCCAATGCATGAAAGTGAAAAGTGAAAGTGAAGTCACTCAGTTGTGCCTGACTCTTAGTGACCCCATGGACTGCAGCCTACCAGGCTCCTCTGTCCATGGGATTTTCCAAGCAAGAGTACTGGAGTGGGGTGCCACTTTTAAACCCACTTTCATGTAAGATACTTCCACTGCTCTTCTCTCTATAGGAAGCTTTTTTTTCCCCTCTAATCAGTTTATTTATTATAATCTTAAAGAAATAGACTTGGGTTTGAATTTCAGAGCCCTTAATAAGAATACTTAACTTTTTTTTTAATAGCAGCAAAATTTTCCTCAATGTTAGTAGAGGATGATTCTTAGAAATGGCAATGGTCTTGTGTTCAAGTATTTAATACCTATTCCATCTCTCACCCCCTGCCCCAGAAAATATGAGGCTTCCCATGGATGATGGGTGAAGTCTAATACAACAGATCTTGGCTGATGACTAAGCAATAGAAGATTGTTTATTCACAGGAAGTTCATTCCTGAAGATTGTGTTTACCTGTTCAATTTTTATTTTTATTGGCTTGTACCTTTACATATTTAGTGAATATTGGGTCTGAAGTAACAGCTCACATTTTGCTTTTTATTTTTTCTGTAATAGCTGAAGTTTGTTTTAGTAGCTTTAACAAATGTTTCTTTTATCACTGTTTTGTGAACCCAGTGTCATCTCCTACTATATATTATTATATATACACCATTGTTTTTTGTGGATGATTGTTCTTTCCTACTGATCTTTCTCATGAGTCTTACATCATTACCACAGTATGTGCTGATAAAGATTCACAATGCATTTTCATTTCTGAGCATATGTTTCTTTTATTATTATTATTGTTTTTCATAGATTTTCTCAACTCATTTGTTTACTTTGGAATCAATTTCTCAAGTACCAGTTTAAAAAAAAAAAAGAGAGGGAGAGATTAACTTAGAAAGAAAAGCAAATTAGATCTGTATTTTAATACCATTTTACCTTGCAGGAATTCCAAGGCAAACCATTCAATAGCACAGTAATCCAAGTCTATGCCCTAACCAGTAACGCTGAAGAAGCTGAAGTTGAACGGTTTTATGAAGACCTACAAGGCCTTTTAGAACTAACACCCAAAACAGATGTCCTTTTCATTCTAGGGGACTGGAATGCAAAAGTAGGAAGTCAAGAAACACCTGGAGTAACAGGCAAATTTGGCCTTGGAATGTGGAATGAAGCAGGGCAAGGCTAATAGAGTTTTGCTAAGAAAATGCACTGGTCATAGCAAACACCCTCTTCCAACAACACAAGAGAAGACTCTACACATGGACATCACCAGATGGTCAACACCGAAATCAGATTGATTCTATTCTTTGCAGCCAAAGATGGAGAAACTCTATACAGTCAACAAAAACAAGACCAGGAGCTGACTGTGGCTCAGATCATGAACTCCTTATTGCCAAATTCAGACTTAAATTGAAGAAAGTAGGGAAAACCCCTAAACCATTCAGGTATGACCTAACAAATCCCTTATGACTACACAGTGGAAGTGAGAAATAGATTTAAGGGCCTAGATCTGATAGATAGAGTGCCTGATGAACTATGGAATGAGATCTGTGACATTGTACAGGAGACGGGGATCAAGACCATCCCCATGGAAAAGAAATGCACAAAAGCAAAATGGGTGTCTGAGGAGGCCTTACAAATAGCTGTGAAAAGAAGAGAAGCCAAAAGCAAAGGAGAAAAGGAAAGATATAAGCATCTGAATGCAGAGTTCCAAAGAATAGCAAGAAGAGATAAGAAAGCCTTCTTCAGTGATCAATGCAAAAAAATACAGGAAAAGAACAGAATGGGAAAGACTAGAGATCTCTTCAAGAAAATTAGAGATACCAAGGGAACATTTCATGCAAAGATGGGCTCGATAAAGGACAGAAATGGTATGGACCTAACAGAAGCAGAAGATATTAAGAAGAGGTGGCAAGAATACACAGAAGAACTGTACAAAAAAGATCTTCATGACCCAGATAATCATGATGATGTGATCACTAATCTATAGCCAGACATCTTGGAATGTGAAGTCAAGTGGGCCTTAGAGAGCATCACTATGAACAAAGCTAGTGGAGGTGATGGAATTCCAGTTGAGCTCTTTCAAATCCTGAAAGATGACGCTGTGAAAGTGCTGCACTCAATATGCCAGCAAGTTTGGACAACTCAGCAGTGGCCACAGGACTGGAAAAGGTCAGTTTTCATTCCAATTCCAAAGAAAGGCAATGCCAAAGAATGCTCAAACTACCGCACAATTGCACTCATCTCACATGCTAGTAAAGTAATGCTCAAAATTCTCCAAGCCAGGCTTCAGCAATACATGAACTGTGAACTCCCTGATGTTCAAGCTGGTTTTAGAAAAGGCAGAGGAACCAGAGATCAAATTGCCAACATCCGCTGGATCATGGAAATAGCAAGAGAGTTCCAGAAAACCATCTATTTCTGCTTTATTGACTATGCCAAAGCCTTTGACTGTGTGGCTCACAATAAACTGTGGAAAATTCTGAAAGAGATGGGAATACCAAACCACCTGACCTGCCTCTTGAGAAACGTGTATGCAGGTCAGGAAGCAACAGTTAGAACTGGACATGGAACAAGTGACTGGTTCCAAATAGGAAAAGGAGTACATCAAGGCTGTATATTGTCACCCTGCTTATTTACCTCATATGCAGAGTATATCATGAGTAACGCTGGACTGGAAGAAACACAAGCTGGAATCAAGATTGCGGGGAGAAATCTCAATAACCTCAGATATGCAGATGGCACCACCCTTAGGGCAGAAAGCGAAGAGGAGCTAAAAAGCCTCTTGATGAAAGTGAAAGAGGAGAGTGAAAAAGTTGGCTTAAAGCTCAACATTCAGAAAACGAAGATCATGGCATTTCGTTCCATCACTTCATGGGAAATAGATGGGGAAACAGTGGAAACAGTGTCAGACTTTATTTTTTTGGGCTCCAAAATCACTGCAGACGGTGAGTGCAGCCATGAAATTAAAAGACGCTTACTCCTTGGAATAAAAGTTATGACCAGCCTAGATAGGATATTCAAAAGCAGAGACATTACTTTGCCGACTAAGGTCTGTCTAGTCAAGGCTATGGTTTTTCCTGTGGTCATGTATGGATGTGAGAGTTGGACTGTGAAGAAGGCTGAGCACCGAAGAATTGATGTTTTTGAGCTGTGGTGTTGGAGAAGACTCTTGAGAGTGCCTTGGACTGCAAGGAGATCCAACCAGTCCATTCTGAAGATCAGCCCTGGGATTTCTTTGGAAGGAATGATGCTAAAGCTGAAATTCCAGTACTTTGGCCACCGAATGAGAAGAATTGACTCATTGGAAAAGACTTTGATGCTGGGAGTGATTGGGGGCAGGAGGAGAACTGGATGACAGAGGATGTGATGGCTGGATGGCATCACGGACTCGATGGATGTGAGTCTGAGTGAACTCCGGGAGTTGGTGATGGACAGGGAGGCCTGGTGTGCTGCAATTCATGGGGTCGTAAAGAGTCGGCCACGACTGAGTGACTGAACTGAACTGAATTGAGTGCTTCATGAACAGGTTCTGGCAGACACAAGTTTTTCTGAGGCCAGACTTCACATATCCCTCTCTTGTGCAATAGGCAGCTGTGATAGCAACACCAGTTTTCAGATGTTTCCTGACTTCAGAGGAGCAGGAACAGTTTCCTGATATTTGGATAATAGTTGCATGGCATGGCCTTGCAGTCTGGTGATAGTCTTATGACTTCCACTCTTCTGTTAATTCCAGTAAAATCTTAAGTACCCGATTCCTTTTTGTGTGTGTGTGAAATACCTAGATCAATTTATCTTTCCTGCATTGAAACTTATTCCCACAAACAGATTTACAAAGTTTGGAATCTGTATTATTATCTCACAAGATTGGACTTGAAGGCAACAATAAGCTAGTGGAAAATGAGATACCGGTGGTCAATTACATAAGTAGAAAAACTATCTTTTAAATAATTACTTGAGGTTGTCTGGAGACAAGCGGCTGCTTACGGCATACTTTGACACATTATTTAGCAGCTTTCATAAGCCATTTTTATGGGACTAAGGGATACTCCTATGTCTGTGGATCAATGACTAATTCCAGAAGTAATGAACAGCTTAAAGAAAGATAATAAAATGTTCTAAATTTTTAGTTTTGGTCTTATGGCATGGTCTGAGGGTATGAGACTTTCTTTTCTGACTATTGTAAGAATTTCTTACAGTTCAAAGTTGATGTAGTTAAAAACAAAACCAAATCTGATCTTGCAGTTTGCTTAATTTCAGCACAGTTTGAACTCATAGCTTCATTAGATCTCTGTGTGAAATTTAGCACAGTGATTAGGAGAGAGTGGCTTTAAGCAACAGTTAGGGACAACTGGTAGTTTGTATGTATCTGGGTTCTGTGAATCACCAAGTCTCAATGAGCTTCCTTGCCATCACTAGTCCCTTCACAGATAAAGGTAGTGCTGTCTTGATGGAAAGATCCTTCAAGGACTTTACCGGAAGCAGTTAACCTACAAAGGATACTGTTTCTCTTCATGTCCACCTCTCATTGCCATCAGATCCATATCAGAGTCAGATTCTATCCTGTGTTAGAAGAAATAATTAAAAAGTTGGAAGCAGAAAAATATAGCTACACATCAAAAAGAATTTTAAATTCTTGATAATTTAATGTGGTAGACCCTTATTAATATATGTGGGAATGAATTCCAAGAGTGCTGATGACTAAGGAAGAAATTTGTTAGTGTGGGTTGGATTGATGTATGCTGGTATAATTGCCGGGGATGTGGATTCAGTGTGTTAGCTTCAGTGTCTGAGAACAGCATTGAAAATCTTCTTCACCTGGCATTGAACAGAAATCTCAGTGGTTCTCTTCATTAAGTTGAAGTGGGATACCAGGCTTCCCTAGAATAATAATGTGGTAGACACTAATGCTTGTCAGCAAATATTTCAAGTTTTCTATTGAGAATATCACACAATTGTGTTCCAGATCACCTTGTTAGTTAGTTGAGGGTGTGTAGGTCTGTTCAGTAAACTGTGAGAGAACATGGCACGTATCATTTACAAGCCAGAACATTTGTTAATAATGCCACACTTCCAGAGCATCTCTTCCCTCTGCTACGTTGGCAGACAGTGTTTGAGATGGTGGCTGTGTCATCAGCTCGATTCACCGAGTATCTCCAGTAATAGAAGCCCTTTGCTGACCTGCAATGAACAAGTAGTATAGGTAAAACATGAGCATTTATTATGTACAAGCACTAAGATTTGACAGTAGTTAGTATGGCATAATCTAACTTATCTTGATTTACAACCAAAGGAACTGAAACATTGAGAATGGATCATGTGTTAAAACTCCACTATATCGCTATGTGCTCCAGGAAATTTCCAAAAATACTGGAAAATTCTTGAAGAAATGGGAATACCAGACCCCCTTACCTGTCTCCTGAGAAACCTGTATGCAGGTCAAGAAGTGACAGAACCAGACATGGAACAATGGACTGGTTCCAAATCGAGAAAGGAGTATGTCAAGGCGGTATATTGTCACCCTGCTTATTTGACTTATATGCAGAGTACATCATGCTAAATGCCAGACTGGATGACTCACAAGCTGGGATCAAGAGACAGGGGAAATATCAGTAACCTCAGATATGCAGATAATACCACTCTAATGGCAGCAAGTTAAGAGAAACTAAAGAGCCTTTTAATGAGTGTGAAAGAAGAGAGTGAAAAGGCTGACTTAAAACTCAGCATTCAAAAAACTAAGATCATGATATCTGGTCCCATCATTTCATGGAAAATAGGGTGAGGAAAAATTGAAAACAATGACAGATTTTATTTTCTTGGGCTCCAAAATCACTGCAGATGGTGACTTCAGCCATGAGATTAGATCACTGCAGTCCATGGGTTCACAAACTATCAGGCACGACTTAGTGACTGAACCACCACCACAACAACCACACATTGGCAAGAGAAGCATCTGTTTCCTTGGGAAGATCTGCTGTTACTTCCTTCTTAAAGCTGGAGATGACAGTGGAAGATGCCGTGACTGAAATGGATGCCTGATTTCAGTGGGATGATGAAATCTCAGAAATGCAGAGCTCTTCAGCATCAGGCATAAAGTACATATAAATGCTATAATAGGTAACAGGACCAAGGTATGGATTGAAATGGTTTGATCTATAAGAATCACCCTGTCCCTAGGACTCAGAAACATCTACAAGAACAACATATTGACTCTTTCTTGACATGTGTGTCAAAAAATAGAACTCTACATTTGGATGACAGAGAGAGACCTGATTTAAGTAAAAAAAAGGAAAAATGAGAGAGTAGAGAGATATGGATTCCCTAAAAAGAAAGACACTGCAATATTGTCACAATGTTGCGTTATAAATGTTCTTCCTCAGATCCCTCTGCCTCCCTTTCCAATCATTCCCAAAGGAATTGATGGCCATTTAAATAGTCTTTATATGCTGAGAAAAGGGATACTCAGAATATTAGGAGAGTATTAACCACTGAGACCTAGTTATCTTATCTAAGGGCACTCTATGAGGAATGAATGCCAAGTTCTGTTTCTCCGCCACACACACTCCCCTCCCCCACCACGGTAAGACAAAACCCCTTTTACTGTATGGAATATTTTAGATTAAGTCTGGTTTTTCTTATATAGAACTTTGGAATCACTATGTTTTCAGGAATGTTTCCATGGACAGATAGAAAAATTGTATCTTAACGACACACATATACATGTGTTACATATTGTAAAAAAAAAAGCAATGTTCAAGTTTTAATTCTAATTTTAGGTAACTTGAACTGTACTTCCGGTTCTTCCTTTACTTTTAAAATGCTGGGCAATTCTCTTAGCCTCTTTGAACCTCTTTGAATCAGCAATAAAATGGGATGAATAATACATGAGGTATTTTACAAGGTTGTTGTGAGGCTTAAATAAAAGAATGGACTTGAACTTTTCTGGTTTGTAAATTGTAGAATGCTGTGGACATGTTTCTTTTTCATCTTCTCTCGGACTCCCACATCAAAAAATTTTCAAGGGCAGGATTGTGGCTAATTCATTTTAAAATCCCCCAAATATCAAACATCATGTACTGTACATAACAGTTACTTATTGTTATGACAAAGTTACACTGAGAACTAAATATTAGCGCACGAGGATTAGAGGATTTAGGTGAACCGGGCGGCACCCTCCATTCCCTGACTCCCTCTCTATGTACTGTGTTTCACAGCAGCTAAGTAATGAAGGAGGCCTTAGTGAGGCCAAAGTAGTAACTGCGCTGAGACCCAGAGGAGCCTTTTAGTCCAGAGCTGTTTTACACATCCTCATTCATTCTACCTCTTCCTTGAACTCCCGGCTGACGATATCATGCCTTTCAATGTCAGCAGGCATACCAACATCTCTGCCACCTTCCTATGACCGTATCTTTGCCCAATCACAAACCTGCGCAACAAATACGAGAAGCTTCTAGTGGGGTCGATGCTTCCATAAACCTCTTCAGGATGTGTCCAAGTACCGCCTGATGCAAAAGGGAAGGTGGAGCTCCGGGGAAGCAGGATGTGAACTGTCAGTAACGGTGTTCCCCTGGAAGTCAGGGGCGCTAGACTCACAGGCATGTCCTGTCGTGTACTGAAGAGGACCTTGCTCTCTGATTCTATCTTGTTCACCTCTTCCAAAATCATTATGTTTTTATTTTATTTGCTTAGAAAGTGCACAGCTCACTTCGGTGAAATGGTTTTAGCAATTAAGAAGCTCTAGAAATCAAGATATTAGCAAGTAGTATAAATTATTTCACCCTGAGTGGTATATGAACCTACATACCTTAAGTTTTTAGAATCTCATTTCAGTAATTCCAAGATAGTTAAACTATTTGCTTATTTGATTCATTAATTTTTGCAAGTTTGCAGCTTCACTTGCAAAATGCATTAATTTCTTCAGTATGTTTACAGCAGGGATGAGTTTCATAGTCATAAAATATGAATCTATGAAAAAGAACCTACTTCAGAATCTTTCTCACTACTGACTTATCAGCAAGCTGTTATTAAAAATAGCAGGGCAACACCTAGGGAACATTTACTCTGTATTTAAGTAGAAGGTGAACCTGAAATTGCTGGATTTGGTGAGAGCAAGCGTGTGAGGATGTGTGTGTGTGTGTGCCTGTTTGGGTAGTGGAAGAGCTGGAGATGAAAGTCAAAGTCTTGATGCATCACTCTGGATGTCACAAAATGTTATAGAAAAGTCACCTGTCACCATGCTACTAGTGACTGTGCCCTCTATGTATACATAGCAGTCCTCTGACTCTCTGAGGTTGCTGCAGGCCATTTGGACTTTTCTGATTTAATTGTTTCTATGCTGCTGCTGCTGCTGCTGCTAAGTTGCTTCAGTCGTGTCCGACTCTGTGCAATCCCATAGACCGCAGCCCACCAGGCTCCCCCCGTCCCTGGGATTAGTTACTGTTGTGTTTCTTGTGATCAGCTATGTAGGAAATGCTTATTTCATTTCAGAAGAGATTGAAGTTCAAGTATATCGAGAACATTTATTTGCAAAAGTGGTGACATGAACATTTTTCAAAAATTAAAAAGTATTGGATTTCTCTTAAGAGTTCACTTATTTTAGGGGTAAGTGAAGTGAAGTGAAATGAAGTGACAGTCACTCAGTCATGTCTGACTCTTTGCAACCCCATGGACCATACAGTCCATGGAATTCTCCAGGCCAGAATACTGGAGTGGGTAGCCTTTCCCTTCTCCAGGGAATCTTCCCAGCCCAGGGATCAAACCCAGGTCTCCTGCATTGCAGGCGGATTTTTTACCAGCTGAGCCACAACAGAAGCCCATTTTCAATAAGAACCAAGCTAGACCTACTAAAAGTTAGTCAGAACTGTCAAATAATTTCTGAAATAAATTTACTGTCAATCCTGAGATAATTCTGAATCCTAAGTTTTACTTAAAGAAAACAATTATAAAGTGGACTTGCTTTTGTGTTTTGAAGAAAGAAGGAACATGAAGACTTTTCCTTTGACCTGCTTAGGGACCCAAAGTCTGTAAAAATCTATCAAAGAATTTTGCATATCAAGTAACTCTTTGGTCATAAATTGTAGCCGCCACTATCGTCTATAATCAATCTTTTTTTTTTTCTCCTTTAAAAATATTGTGCTTATTTCCTTTTTAATAGTAGTGATCATGGTTTCTGAGGCACAGCCAAAAATGGAACAGAATATTTGAATTCTGGAGGTATTAAAATTTTTGCTTTACATATTACTTTAATCTTGTACCGTGTGCATATGTGCTAAGTCATTTCAGTCATGTCCAACTCTTTGCGACCCCATGGACTGTAGCCCACCAGGCTCCTCTGTCCATGGAATTCTCCAAGTAAGAATACTGGGGAGGGCTGCTATGCCCTCCTCCAGGGAATCTTCCCAACTCACGGACTGAACCCGGTCTCTTTCGCCTTCTGCATTGGCGGGTGGGTTCTTTACCACTAGCACCCCTTGGAAACCCGATGTTGTACTTCTGCTACATAGAATTGTTGAAATAAGTATGGAAAATTCGCAGGAATATTTACATATAAAACATTTTTTAAAGTTACTGAATTCCCCTAAAGACACTGTAATGTTTTTGAATCTTTATATAAAGAACTCAATTGAAAAGATTTTGTATCTATTTCAGTCAGTGATATCCAGCCACACAAATACAGGTCTACTGTTAATTAAAACCAGTGTTTCATATGTTTGAATGGATGTAATACACCAGCAAATTCAAAATGAATATTGTCTCTGAGAATTCTCATTGTTGTTTCTTCCACTATATTCTACTTTTTATATAAGTAAAATGTTTGTTCATAGTAGTAAGTGTGATGTAATGTCAAGAAGGCAACAATTCACATTCTATGAAAATATTGTCATAAAAACTTCTAAAAAACCAAAGGAGATATTTTAATCATTCTATTTATAATGAGCCATTTCTATTGTTGATCACATCTTTCCTTAGAAAGAAAATATTCAAAATAGCTTAAATATTTTTTTTAAAAACTTTACTTGGATCTACAGGCAAGATTAGCCTTATAAAAGGAATCTTAGTTTTGCCAGCAATAGGTGTTAGAATAAAAGAAACCTCAGGAATTACAGTAAATGTATTTTCTTTTTGATTCTTTTTCAAATTCTTTTTCCACTTAGGTCATTACAGAATACTGAGCAGAGTTCCCTGCGCTACACAGTGGGTCTTTGTCCATCATCTGTTTTAAATATAGCACTGTGAACTTGTCAATCCCAGACTCCCAATCCATCCCTCCCCTTTCCCTTCCCCCCATAACCATTAAGTTCATTCTCTGTTTCTATGTTGTAGATAAGTTCATTTGTATCATTTTTCCTTTTTAGATTCCGCATATAAGTGATATCATATGCTATTTGTCTTTGTCTAATTTGCTTCACGGAGTGTGATAACGTCTGGGTCCATCCATGTTGCTGTGAATGGCGTTACTTTACTCTCCTTTATGAGAGTGATATTTCACTGTATATGTGTACCACATCTTGTTTATCCATTCCTCTGTCAATGGGCATTTAGGTTGATTCCATGTCCTGGCTATTGTAAACAATGCTGCAATGAATACTGGGGTGCATGTATATTTTCAAATCAAGTTTTTCTCCAGACATATGACCAAGAATGGAATTGCTGGATCATATGGTAGCTCTGTTTTTAGATGTTTAAGGAACCTCCTTACTGTTCTTAGTGACTGTACCAGTTTACATTCCCACCAACATTGTAGGTGGGAATGTAAATTGGTTTCTTCACACCCTCTCCAGCATTTATTGTTTGTAGAGTTTTTGATGATAGCCATTCTTATTGATGTGGTTGATAGCTCATTGTAGTTTTGATTTGCATTTCTCTAATAATTACTGATGTTGAATATCTTTTCGTGTGCCTCTTGACCATCTGTATACCTTCTTTGGAGAAAAGTGGATGTAGGTCTTCTGCCCGCTTTTGATTGGGTTCCTTGATTTTTGGTATTGAGTTGCATGAGCTGTTTGTAAATTTTGGAGTCTAATCCTTTGTTGGTTGCATCATTTACAAATATTTTCTCCCATTCTATTGGTTGTCTTTTTGTTTACAGCTTCCTTTGCTGTACAAAAGCTTTTGAGTTTAATTAGGTTCCATATGTTTCTTTTTATTATTATTTCCATTACTCTGGGAGATCGAAAAAGATACTGCTGCCATTTTTGTTAGGGAGTGTTCTGCCTGTTTTTTCCTCTAAGAGATTTATAATATATGGTCTTTTATTTAGGTCTTTAATCCATTTTGTGTTTACTTTTGTGTAGGGCATTAAACAATATTCGAAGATTTTTTTTTTTTTTATGGAGGTGTCCAGTTTTCCCAGCACCATTAATTGAAAAGACTGTCTTTCCTCCATTGTATAGTCTTGCCTCCTTGGTTGTAGATTAATTTATCACAGGTACATGGGTTTATTTCTGGGTTTTCTATCCTGCTTCATTGATCTGTATTTCTGTAGCAGTGTTGTATAGGTTGAAGTCAGGGAGACTGATTCATCCAGCTCTGTTTTTCTTTCTCAAGATTGTCATTGAGAGAATCTCCAGGACTTGTTTTCCACAGTCAGAACAAGTCTTGTAAAATAAAGTCAAAAGGAAAAAAGATAGGGCACTTTAACCTGTTCTAAGCAAAACCAAACCCAACAAAACAAAAAAACCCAAGGATTTCCCTTCGGGCTTATTCATGGGAAGCATTTCAGTAACCACGTACCCAGGTTGCTGAGTGGCTCTTCGGCTTGGCATGTTGAGTCCTGGGCATTGGGTCTACATGCGTGCACAGGATGCTACCTCTGCTATCACTGTGAGGGCACAGCAGCGCCAGCCATGTGCCGTGTGGGGCCTCTTCTAACTGACAGAGAAAACTTGGGTTGTTGTGGCGGCTTTATAGCTGACAGGAGGCTTCTGATGGATCGAATCAAATTATTAATTCAGAACTCTCAAGGTTTGTCATCTCTCCTCTCTTGCATCTATTTACTCTTCTGAAAAGTCAAACGAACAAATTAAAACTGCTAGCAATCATAAAATGAGTTCTGCTCAATGTTGAGGGTTCAGAGCTCACGTGTCAGGAATAATTTAGTTTAGAAGCTAAGCTTGTTGTCCTAGACCCCTTCATGGTTTATGTGAGTGGGTCTATGTTGACAGTCTGCTGAGATGAGCTCATCTGAGGCAACTGCTGCGTTCTCTTCACCCTATTCTCCGGTTTGCTGCTCTCTTGTGAGTGCTGGACTGGTGTTCCATTCAAGGGACCTCTGGTGCTGTACCTTAGATAACCCAGTTTAGAAAGAAAAAGCAAAAACAATAAGGTAGTTTTGAGCATAAGTTCAAGCACAAAACCAACAAATGGTTACTGATAGTGTGCGCATAATGGCAATTTACAAGAGCTTTGTAAATTACTTCGTCACTATCTATGAAACAGAGAACAAGTAAACTTCACCAAGCGTCACTAGATTCATCTTTAAAATGGGATAATTATTTAAGATGGAGATAAAATACAATAGATATTAAATATTATTAAAAAGAAGTATATTAAATTAAAACTTACAGTTATCTATTAATGAATGTATCGTAATTTAGTATCCAGTTATGTAGGAAAGTGTTCTGGTAAGTTATATTATTGTTCCCAGATGTTTGAAGCTCCTCCCAAGGGAAGAATTACAATTCCCTGACCCACAGACATCACACTTGGCCATATGACTTACCTTGGCCAGTGAAACTGAACAGAAGTGATACATGTCACTTCTGAGCATAAACTTTAAGAGCCAATGTGTGGTTCACCATTTCTTTCTCCCCTGTGCCATGAAAATCAGAAAAATGTAGATGGAGCCTGCATCATCATCCTTGTTTCTCGTATTACACCAAAGTGTGAAAATGCAGTCTATCTGTAATAAATTCCACCAGTAGGAAATAAACCATTTTTGTAAGCAACAAAGATTCTGAGATCCTTTGTTACTGCAGTATAACCGCAACCCCCAAGTCTCCCCAACGCCCGCCCACAGGAATATTTTACTTTGGGCCCCATGACTAAGCCATTCCCAAAACAAACACAGAGAAGGTTTCTTCATTTGGTGTGTGTCTTTTCCCGTGGAAGGAACATTTCCTTCCAGCAAATGAATTTTAGGTTTGGCACTAGACTGAAAGCATTTTGGGGTCTCCTGGTGCTTTGTTTTCTGGTAAATTGCAATTGTGGGTACTGATGCTTCACAACTCTACATAGCAGGCAATTACTACTAGTATTTCTCAAATGGTCCCTTTCCAAAAACAACTTATGAATATAAAAATCAAAAGCCAAAGTTTCATTGTTCTTTGCTTGGAATGAATCCCGGACAACTGCATTGAATTTATTCATAATACATAAAAAGAAAAGGCTTAAGAAAATCTCAGTGGGAGTAAGAAGAGAAGGTAGGAAATTGGCAAGATAATGAAAATGAAATTTTACATAATCTGAAGGCAAAGAAGAGGCAAGGTCAGGGCTTTTTAATTAGAAATTTTATACCTTTGAAAATTAGACTTATTTACTTAGAGTATTATATGTGTTTGACCATTAAATGTCTGTTTGAGTTCCAAATGTTAATTTCAAGGATGTCAGCTACTAACTTTCAATGGTGAGTCTCTTAAAGTTTTTAGTTCAGAGGCTGAATATGCAATAGAGCCTAAAGTTAGGTTCTCTTCGTTCAGGGTATAGAGAGTTGTAGGCATGATCTTCATAATATATACGAAAAGTGATCATATTTTAAATGTATCAAGGAAAATTCAGTTCAGTTCAGTTCAGTTCAGCCGCTCAGCTGTGTCTGCCTCCTTGCGACCCCATGAACCTCAGCATGCCAGGCCTCCCTGTCCTGGCAAGGAAGATTGCTGTTTCATATTTTATTTCAGATAGGTCACAATGATAATTTTTAGTATTGAAAAACTTCCTGTATTAATTGGCTGAACTGCTGTTACAAAATACTGTAACTGAATGGCTTAAATAACACAAGTTTATTTTCTCACAGTTTTGGAGGCTGGAAACCTGAGATCACATTGCCAGCATGGTTGGGTTCTGGTGAGGGTCCTCTTCGTGGCTTGTAGGTGACTTCATTTTTGCTGTATCCTCACCTGATGGAGACAGATCTATGGTGCCACTTTCTCTTCCTATAAGGGCACCAGCTCTGCTGGATTAGGGATCCACCCTTATGACCTTATTTAACCTAACCACCTCCTTGAAACCTTATCTCCATTTCAGTCACATAGGGGGTTAGGAATTCAAAATGTGAATGTTGAAAAGGGGACAACTCAATCCATAGCAATTCCTGATTTACTCATATTGATCAAACTGGTTATTCATATTAAATTCAGGAATAAACCAAGGGTACCAGCACAAAAAGCTTTGACATTAGAGATCTTTAAACTGTTTAGGGACTTTGCATCAGATAATTAAAGACCAATTTCATATTTCATTTATTTATTAAAAAAGAATCAAGTAACCATTATATGTTCCAGATAGAGGTGTATCCAGAACAATACATACGAAAACTCCTGTCTTGGTGAAATGTATATTTTGGAGAACATTACAAGTGAGTCAGTACAACCTATAAGTAGATCTTGGCATTCTTGAACTGAGGTGCAACAATATAAAATAACTGCCTTAAATATAATAGATTTAAGAGTGTACAACATCAATCATATACACAGAAATCCCAGTTATTTTAAATAAGAGAATATAGTCTTCCTCAGATGATGTTGAGAGGACCTTACCACTTCAAGGCATCTCAATGCCATCTGGCTTATAAAGTTAGTCTCATAAATAAACATTAAATCAAGTTCAGCATTTTCCCTTTCCCCCTTCGCCTGCCCTTTCTTGAGGCCTGACCTCAGTCTGGACTGGACTTACATATTTTCTGGCTGGAAAAGAGTTTTTGTCCCCATCTGTCTACCGGGAATTTAGTGTGCTCTGCTCTCGGGGCGTCAGCCGTTTTCACAGTGTTGAAGAGTTCATGCCAGGTTAACTCAGCTCTTTTCCCCAGGCTAAATACAGCTCACAGGGATTGCCCTTGGCGAGCGTCTCCTAGCACCAGCTGGTGGTGACCCCCTCTGGGCCCCAGCCCGTTTCTTGTGACCTTCTTAGACTCTGCTGCCTTTTCTACGTGCCCCTGCTCTGTGCTGGTCCTCTGAGAAGCAATCTTCTTGTGTCTTGGGATTTCAGCTCAGAGACAGGGGTGTGTGTGTGTGTGTTTTGTGTGTATGTGTCTGCACACACGCACAGAAGTCTACACATTCTTACCACTTTCTTTAGGCATTTGCTGTCTAGCTCTGTAGCATTCTCCTTTCTTTTGCGTGGGAAGTACTGTGGGGTCATAAATGCTTCTTTCTTACTCTGTGGCTTAAGGTGAAAATCCTATAGTTTGGTTACCAGTGTCTGCTTATTGCTATTTAAAACATCTTTATCATTGTTATGATTTAGAAGATTCTTTTGCTTTTCTACAAAGCTTGGATTCTTAAAATTGTCATCTCTGAAGACAGCATTAAGTGTTAGCTTTAGAAGTTGAAGTCTGAGCTTCGTCACCTTTGCTTTTGGTTGGTTTCTGCCCCCTTGAATCTGAGGATGCCTCATAGCGTGGGTGGAGAACATCAGGGCAGCAAGAATGACCAGGAATAACAGTCACCAGATAACATTTCAAAACATTGTCCTCAGTCATGAGAGCTTCAAAAGACATGAGAAAATAAAGTTAGTGCTCACCAACACTATGATCCAGGAAAATGCTTCTTTTGTTTTAGAAACAATGGATTACATTTTTAAAAGTTGGAGCTTAAGTTATTAATGTCCTGGGATGAAGTTAGCATGTTTTTGTGCATAAACTATTACAAATAATAAACATGCTTTTGGTCAGTTACCAAAAGTATGAATATTCTGCTTCTAAAATGATTGAAACCAGTTTTGGCCTGGATGGCATCTAAAGGCTTTTGCATCAACAATGTAAAAGGTGTAAATTTAGTTACCCCAAAGCTAAAAGTCTTGGTAATACTGTCTTTAGCCTTATATGCAGATAAAGAAACCATCAGATTTCAGAGGAAACAGTAAAAAGATCACATAATTATTTAAAATTCATGAAAAATCTCACTATAAATGGTATCATTATTTTGCCTTCTAAGGTCTGTCTAGTCAAGGCTATGGTTTTTCCAATAGTCATGTATGGATATGAGAGTTGGACTGTGAAGAAGGCTGAGTGCCGAAGAATTGATGCTTTTGAACTGTGGTGTTGGAGAAGACTCTTGAGAGTCCCTTGGACTGCAAGGAGATCCAACCAGTCCATTCTGAAGGAGATCAGCCCTGGGATTTCTTTGGAAGGAATGATGCTAAAGCTGAAACTCCAGTACTTTGGCCACCTCATGTGAAGAGTTGACTCATTGGAAAAGACTCTGATGCTGGGAGGCATTGGGGGCAGGAGGAGAAGGGGACGACAGAGGATGAAATAGCTGAATGGCATCACGGACTCGATGAACATAAATCTGAGTGAACTCCGGGAGTTGGTGATGGACAGGGAGGCCTGGCGTGCTGCGATTCATGGTGTCGCGAAGAGTCGGACAGGACTGAGCGACTGAACTGAACTGACATATCCATTTTGGCAGTTTAGAATTTGAGAATAGTGAATCCCCAAGATTTCCTCCATTCCCCCTACCCTTCTTCAGTATTTCCATCACATTGTTCCTTCAGGCCCTTTTCCAGTATTTATAATAACTTATGTGGCATCTCTTAACTTTCTAATTCAGTATCTCCCCCAGTGGACCTGAGTGCCCAGGAAGGCACACACCATGCTTGTTATGCTTTCTACCCACTCTGCCTGCAGAGCCACAGACAGCACGCCTGTTGGCTGGGCGCCCGGTAAACAGTAATGACACCAGAACGGCCCCATTTACCTTTGTCTCCATAAGGAAAGTAACTTTGAAGTAGTTTGTGATGATTCAGATACCTGAATTTAGATATAAAACAAAAGGGACTATGATCAAGACTGAGGCTTCTCTGAGGCTCAAATTCTTCTCAGAATCAGAGAAACAGATTCTTCCTCTTCCAAAGTGCTTCTGGAAATCTTCCAGTTATACCTACAGAAGATTTTCTCAGAGGAGCCTATTTAGAATGCAGATATGGTAACTCCTGATGTTATTTAACCAGTCAGATTGTAGTACACTGACATTCATACAGGGCAACATGAAGTGTTTTTATCTATAGTCCTCAGAATATGGACAGTCTTAGAAATAAGCATATATCCTTAAATGATTAGCTCATTTCTTTCATATCTCTCCTAATAAAATTTATTTCTTATCTTTGTTAATTCTCTGACAATCAATCTGTAGGTTAAATCCAAAATAGACTGGCTTTTTGTTCATTTTTCTCAGAGCTAGTGCTTTGAGAACTAATGCTCTCAAGTCAGATGGTATGTTAAAATTTTTATTATCAACTTTAATTTTATTTGAACTTATATATACAGGAATACCTTTAGAAGGTTTTTTATCAACAAAGGAAAGGACTATTAAAACATTTGAGGTTAAAAATTTGTGAGCTTGATGCAATCTCATTTAGTCGTTTGCTATTATTATCTTAAGAGTGAAGATGATGACGGTGAGAAGTCCATCTGATATGTGTGTTTCCTTAGCCTTATCTGGTTTCCATGGTGTCTTCTCCTAAATGAGCTCTTCTCTGTTGGGCTCACTCATGCCACTCCTATTTAGTCTCCCAGATTTCTGAGGCAACAGATCATACAGGAAAAAGGCTGAATATCAGAAATGAAAAACTGATGGCCTGATGTAGAAACCATTCTTACCACAAATGATGGTTTCAGAATCCTACCCTAACTTTGTGGAACAATGGAACTCAAAGTTTTAGTGGACTATCTGTCAGGCATTAGTTTGATGCCAAATGATAGATTTTATTTTGGCTTTTAAACATTTATTTAACCCCAGACTCAGCCATTGTGTAGATTAGTAGGTCCAGCAGTAGTATGTGATTTGGGTATAAGTACTTTTTTCCCCTTCTATTTTTGGGGCGTAAAAGAAGAAAGGAGGGCAGAAAAAAGAATGTTTTTTGTTTGCAAATGAAGGACTGGGATTGGGATGGAGGTTGGAAAAAAACAGGCAGTTTCCTTTTAGATTTATTTCAGCTGAAGCAACACACTATTGAACTTCAGAATAAAGAGCCAGTGGATGACAATAATTTACTTTTTATTAAATACTGACCGTACAAATATATTTCTAAGCTGGTTCTTTTTCTTTTGAAGTTTACTAACTAGGAATTAGGAAAACAACACAGCTGAACCTTGAACAATGCAGGTTTGAATGGCACAGGTCCATTTATATGCAGATGTTTTTCAATATTACATAAGACAGTACTGCACCATTGGTGGTTGGGTGAATCTGAGGATCTGGAACTGTGGATACTGTAAGTTACATCTGATTGTAAGTTATATGCTAACTACAAGTTACGTGTAGATTTTCAACTGTTTGTAGGGTCAATGTCCCTAACTATTGTATTGTTCAAGACATCCAAAAGATACAATGTTGAGAAAGAATTAAGAGTATCTCTATGTCCTTGCAGTTGTTGTGTGTTGTTGTTATTATCCCTGCATGGTCTTTCAGAAGCTGTGTAATGTTCTTGATGAGTTTCAGTGTATTCTGGGACAACTAGGAATTACTGGAAGTCTTCACTCCAGGAGGATATTTATTTGGAGATTTCAGAGAGAAGTACTTTGGAGTACTTAACACATTTTCAGAGAAAGGAAGATATTCTTTCATTTATCCACTCCCGTATTCAACAAATATAAACTGTGTGCCTACTTTGTGCATAACAAAACAATAGATGAGACAGATACTAACTACTATTTTTGCCCAACTCCAGGAGGAACCAAACTGCCATAGAACCTTTGCCCTCATAGACCAAACAGTTTAGCTGGGGAGAGAGACACTAATTAAATATTACCCGAACACTCAAACTACCGCACAATTGCACTCATCTCACATGCTAGTAAAGTAATGCTCAAAATTCTCCAAGCCAGGCTTCAGCAATACGCGTGAACTCCCTGATGTTCAAGCTGGTTTTAGAAAAGGCAGAGGAACCAGAGATTAAATGGCCAACATGCACTGGATCATTAAAAAAGCAAGAGAGTTCCAGAAAAACATCTATTTCTGCTTTATTGACCATGCCAGAGCCTTTGACTGTGTGGATCTCAATAAACTGTGGAAAATTCTGAAAGAGATGGGAATATCAGACCATCTGACCTGCCTCTTGAGAAATCTGTATGCAGGTCAGGAAGCAACAGTTAGAACTGGACATGGAATAACAGACTGGTTCCAAATAGGAAACAGAGTATGTCAAGGCTATATATTGTCACCCTGCTTATTTAACTTCTATGAGTACATCATGAGAAACACTGGGCTGGAAGACGCAAAAGCTGGAATCAAGATCACCTCAGATCTTGATTCCTCAGATTGAGGAATCTCAATCACCTCAGATATGCAGATGACACCACCCTTATGGAAGAAAGTGAAGAAGAATTAAAGAGCCTCTTGATGAAAGTGAAGAGGAGAGTAAAAAGTTGGATTAAAACTCAACATTCAGAAAACTAAGATCATGGTATCTGATCCCATCACTTCATGGCAAATAGATGGGGAAACAGTGGCTTACTTTACTTTTCCTGGGCTCTAAAATCACTGCAGATGGTGATTGCAGCCATGAAATTAAAAGACACTTACTCCTTGGAAGGAAAGTTATGACCAATCTAGACAGCATATTAAAAAGCAGAGACATTATTTAGTCAACAAAGGTCCACTAGTCAAGGCTATGGTTTTTCCAGTGGTCATGTATGGATGTGAGAGTTGGACTGTGAAGAAAGCTGAGTGCTGAAGAATTGATGCTTTTGAACTGTGGTGTTGGAGAAGACTCTTGAGAGTCCCTTGGACTGCAAGGAGATCCAACCAGTCCATTCTGAAGGAGATCAGTCCTGGGTGTTCATTGGAGGGACTGATGTTGAAGCTGAAACTCCAGTACTTTGGCCACCTCATGCGAAGAGTTGACTCGTTGGAAAAGACCCTGATGCTGGGAGGGATTGGGGGCAGGAGGAGAAGGGGATGACAGAGGATGAGATGGCTGGATGGCATCACCGACTCAATGGACATGGGTTTGGGTGTATTCTGGGAGTTGGTGATGGACAAGGTGGCCTGGCGTGCTGCAGTTCATGGGGCCACAAAGAGTCAGATATGACTGAGCGATTGAACTGAACTGAACTAGAAATATGGTGAAAATATATCCTGGGAAAGAAAGGAGAGGTCTGATGTTAATTGTAGCAGTGGAAGGTTCTACAAGAGCATGATGTCTGTACCAGAGAGTTAAGAAAGCCTATAAATTAATACAAGAAAGGAAAAGAATCAAAGATGATATTGAAGTAGAAGATCAGCGATGAGAGCATCTGCCCCTTTCTATTTGGTACTGCTCCAAAAGTGAGTGGGCATGTGCGTGAGGCGTGGACACTCTGGTGACCTGTACTCCCTGAGAACATGGTCACTGACCGTTAGGTTGAAGCTCATGTAAGTTAGAAGCTAAGTAAAACCAAGGCAAAGAATTTGGAACTCTGAGTTGGTGAAGGCAAGACTGTGAGAGTGATTCATAAGGAACAGATGCCAAGGGGGAAGGGACAAAGGAGAGATCAGATATATGCAGATGAAGTGATTTCAGAAGCTAATAATAAAATTCAGTTTATGGGGTATCTAATACATGCCAGATCCTGTGCTAGAGGTAGAAACCTGTCGTAGATTGTGCTGACTCTAAAGCACATCTTTTTTTTTTTTTTTACAATGTAGAAAATTTTGGTGTGTTTTTATAAAGCTTTTGGTGGTCAATGATAAGAAAACTAATTTTATATTACATATACTTCATACAAGCCAGCTTTTGTGTTTAAAAGACAGTTAGAAATTAAATGAATTTTTTTCTATTATATAAGTTGTAGTGAGTTTATGCTTCATAAACTTCTCCATATTAAAAATGGTGGCTAGTTTTATCCAGCCAGGGCAGAGATGCCTAGGTTTATGGTGTCTTAATGTCCTGTGGCAGCCACAAAGGGGAGAGGGAGAGAGCAGATGGAGTGTTTGGTTCCCCTTCTGACTTCAGTCTGATTAGCTCTGATTTTCTTAAGTGGACTAACTGAAGTTTTACTTGGGTATGTTTTACAAAGTTTTTTCCTAATAAAAGTAATGTTTATAAACCCTGAAATCAGTGTGAATCCTGAAATTCTACTAGTCTTCCAACCAGTGATCATTCCCTGAAATATTATAAGCTTATCTGAAAATTTGAAAGCCACTAAAGATTGTAGTTTAAAAAATAATGTCATATAACTCAAATTCATTTAAACATCAATCAACAAGCTGTTCTTCATAACAAAATTATAGCATAAACTTTCATTTTTAGCTTCCCATTTCCCTTTAAACCAGTTGTGTAACTTCAATTTATGCAGGTTCATTTTCTCCCCAAACTTGCTTGCTTTGTCCTTTATCTTGCCCTCTAAATTATGCACATCAACTACCTCCAATAATTTTAAAATGGAAATTGTACTACCTCCTAAGAATAGTGTCTCTTAACACAGCATGCTATGGTTTAGCGGTTTTCACTGACAGCATCTCTCCTAGTCTTTCAATCAAACATTTACTTAGATCTTTCTGACACAGTAATCATACTACTTTATATGAGAAACAGCATTTTGATGCAGACTTTCTCCTCTGAGGTTTAAAAAAAAAGACAATACTGGAAAATACAAACTATTTATGAGCTTAGAACACTGATTTTATCAAAAAGACTCGAAAAAGATTCGACATATTCACTATCTAAGGAAGAAGGTATTTACCACAAAAGTCTTTATAGATCAGAATGAGTGAAATGATTTTAAAAGTTCAGAACAGTCAGTGCCCCTGTTAAGGTTAACTAATTACCCATATCCTGACCCTAGCTGTCCTCACTAATTTGAATTTTCTGAAATACTGCTGATCCAGGTTGGACATGCTTTATGAAATTAACTTGTTTCCTAATTCTTCCATACTTAAACTTTCACCCCCTTATTTGTTCACGTATTCACTCATATATTCATTTATAAATACAGAATTGATGGAGTAACCTCTCTGTCCTAGGCACAGTTTTGGCCGCAGGAACATATCCGTGGAGAGAATTAATAAAATCCCCACCCTTTTGGAGATTGGATAATCCTTTCATGGGGAGCCAGGCTCTAAAGTCAGACTTCCTGGAGGTACCCAGGCTCTGCCTATGTAACCTTGGGCAAGCTGTTTAACATCTAGTGCTTGTTTCTGTGTAAAGAAGAGAACATTAGTTTCAACTTCATAGGGGTATGTACGGGTCAAATGATTTAGTACGGTATTTGTAAAGCATTGAAAAAGAGTACTTGACTTCTATTGGGAGCACAGTAAGTTGGGTCTTATTATAAATAAGTGAGTAAATGTAAAATATTATTTTGTATGGACACAATGCTGTGAAGAAAATCGAAGTAATAAGGAGTTAGAGAGTGAATAAAATTGGGGTAGGTGGTGTGGCTAGTCAGGTCAGGGAAAGGTTCTCTGAGAAAGTGACATTTGACCTGAGCTCCACAAAGAAGTTGATTGTTACCTCAAATTGAAGACTGAAAGCCAGAAGAGCCTCGAACATGTGCGTGATGAGCAGTCTTGTGCCCTATTTATCCGTCTCTCGAGGCCTTTTTCTGGATTTCTGGGATTGTTGGATGAGAAAGAATGATGAAATGGAGTCAAACAAGGATAGGCTGAGAAACCAAAATTTAAAACTCAAGCCAACTCTCTTCTTCTTTTTTTCACAATAAAAACAATAGTCAAGGTTTTAAAATGATAGTCTGTTATGTACATACACCAAAGAAAGAATCTCAGGCCATTTACCTGGGGTCTCTGACCTACATGATATATATGTAGATCACCTTAGCTGATTGGTTTCTGAGTTCTGTCTCCATGAAGTCATGTTCCTTACAAAGTCCAAGAGATGCTCAGAATTATTCTTTCTGAGGATATATACACTGGTCTGGGAGCTTCCCTGATGGCTCAGCGGGTAAAGAATCCGCCTGCAATGCAGGACATACAGGACACGTGGGTTCAGTCCCTGGGTTGGGAAGATGCCTTGGAGGAGAAAAATGGCAACCCACCCCAATATTTTTGCCTGAAAATCCCATGGACAGAGGAGCCTGGCAGGCAACTGTCCAAAGGGTCACAAAGTTTCAGACACGACTAAGCACAGGCATCACTGGTTTTAAGATTTTGTGGAAATTAATAGCTGATTGTTTTAATTTAATTAATTTATTTTTAAATTGAAATATAGTTAATTTGCAATCTTGTGTGAGCTTCAGGTGTACAGCAAAGTGATTCAATCAGATCCTTTTTCCTCATACAAGATATTGAATATGGTTCTAGCTGATCCTGTTTAGATTGGAGCTAAATGATACTGAATAAAAAAATATAAAATCATTATTTTTTTAGATCTATGAATCACTCATTTTCCTAGAGTTTCTGTCTTAAATCATGAAGAAAAATGCCCAGACCCCACGTTGTGCAGATGGAAACAAACAGAAAAGAAGATATCCATGTACAGAGCCAGGGCTCCTTTAAAATGTAAGAGACAACAAAAAATACTGAGAAGAAAGAGAGAATATTATAATTTACAAGTTAGATAAGTTGATTTTACTTTTATTGGTGCTTGACCTAAGTTATATTTACCTAAAACCAGATATGGTTTTTTTTTTTTTTTTACTCCCATTGTTAATTTTTAGCTCTTGGCTTTAAAAAAAAAAAAAAGCACTAATTTGTATATTTCAAGGAGCATAATTTTTGATGCAATTACAGTTTTGGCATTTTTAAAGTGTACACACTTAGCAAACTTCTCATTAGGTTTGGATTTGTTTTAACACTCCCCCATAACTTGGCCCGAAATTCCCTTAGCCTTCCACATCCTAACCTTATCAACCCAGCCCTTTAGGCACACTGAAGAACTCATGACCCCCTAAGTGTGTGCAGACATTTATTTATCCTAGTCCTTCACTCCAAACACTTTTCTTTATCAGGACTTAGTGACCTTCCTTTGAAGGAAGATATCATTCATTTTAATTACAGGAAGCAATAATACAGTGGTCTAGATAGTGTGAAAGCAGAAGAATGGACCCATAAAAATACTTGTAAGCGGAGTAAGTGAAATAAAAGTGCAGACTAGTAAGCGGTGTGGTGTGCTTTCTAAAGCTCTCTGAAAGTCAGCAAGGACCAGGTGTGGCAATAAAACTGTGTTTGCGGAGTAGACTAACTGTTGCATAAAAAGCTGTCAATGGTTAGCAGAGTTATGATTATGAAAATATTTTTAGCCTTTGTTTTTATAAACATGTAATTTCATTAACAAACAATGGCTAGTGAAAAATGAATCTGCAGAGCAAAGTTTCCATCAGTCCTGGAAACACCCCTTAGCTCATAGTTTCCATGACTGTGTAGGTCTCTGTACAGGTCAGCCTCAGTAATGACAGTCTGGCACACGTGTCCTCACCCAGATTCTTCCTCCTTCCAGACTAGTGACGATATGTATATTAGCACAGTTTGGAGCAGCTTAAGAGGATTTCTTTTGTTTGTTTCAGTGTTTGATGTGAGAATGTGTTTTACCACGTTAGGGGGCATGCTCAATCTTCTTCTCTATGTTAGGGGAATAAATTCAGGTCATGGAAGCTTTTTGAGTGTTCTTTTTTTTTTTTTTTTTTGATTGATACTGGTTAAATGTTTCCACTAACTTTTATTTCTCTATAGCCAATCAAAAATAAATAGCATTTTAGTAACTCTTACTTTTTTTCTATCTCAGTTGTAAGAGATAGAATGACACTGTTGTTCCAAATTAATTTTAATTCAAAAGTACCATAGAAGCTGAAACTACACCCCAGTAGTTTGTAGGAAACTGAAAAGGTGTATAAATGAACAACTGCTTTGGAAAGTGGTACACACATATTTAAAATTTATATGTATATTATTTGTTCATTAGTCGAATGATGTAGGACCAGGTGGAACAGGTTGTGCGGCAATTTAATTCAGAGTTCTTTTGCTGATTTATTATTTTTTCATTATTTTATAGAAATATTAATCATATTAAATTCAACTACATTTTTCCTTTTTTTAAATAAATTGGAGTTTATTGAATCTTTCCAAAGATTTCAACTTAATTTTCATAGAAACAGCTGCATATTTTAATTCACTCGTAACTTGTATTATTCTTGATTAAATTTAACAATTATAATAAAAAATACTCAAACAGAATTGACAACAATTATTAGTGGGCATACAACTCAACTGGTACTTGCTAATGGTCACAAATATACTGCTAAGTTGATAATTAATTATAAGCAGTTACTATCCTGTGTGCATGCATGCTCAGTAGTGTCCAGCTCTTTGCAACCCCTTGGACTGGGTAGCCTGCCAGGGTTGGTCCCCTGTCCATGGGATTTCCCAGGCATGAATACTGGAGTGGGTTGTCATTTCCTTCTTCAGGAGATCTTCCCAGTCCAGGAATTGAACGTGCATCTTCTGCGTTGCCAGACAGGTTCTTACCGCCACGCCACCTGGGAAGTCCAGTGTCTGTGAGTAGCCTGCAGCACAGGAGGCCTGGGTTTGATCCCTGTGTCAAGAAGATCCCCCGGAGGAGGGCACGGCAACCCACGCTAAGTACTCTTGTCTGGAGAATCCCATGGACAGAGGAGCCTGGCAGGCTGCCGTCCATAGGGTCACACAGAGCCAGACACAAGTGAAGTGGCTGAGCAGCAGCAGCAGCAGCAATAACACTACTCACTGGGAAACAGAGAACCTCCGCCATTCAGTTATCACTGGCAACTCAGCTGAACAGAGGTTGACTAAAATAGTGAAGTGTTTTCTAACTTACAGTAACATTTTTGCCTGAAATGAGTGCAGTTTGTAGTGTCACGTGAAAAGCTGGAAAGTATATCTTGGACTATGAAATTTTTATGAATGTTTTCACTGGTTTATTGATCTGCTAGTAAAGTAACATTAACGAATCATTAAATATTTTAATTAATTTCCTAAAATCAATTTAAATTATTTTCTTTTCTAGAACAGCAGAGTGATTCAGAGTGCAAGCTCTGGATTCAGGTGGTTGAGGTTCACATTTCAGCTGTATTATTTATTAACTGGAGCCTTAGGAAAGTTACTTAACCTCTCCACGCCTCATTCTTCAGCTGCAAAATGGGCATAGGGATGGCAGTGAGTTCATAGAGCTGTGAGGACTAGACGAGATAATCTATACACACGGCTCAGCGTCGCACCTGGACTGTAGAAGGAATTCAGTAAGAATAGCTGCAGTAAGTCAGTACCCTCAAGCAAACGAGTTTCATTCCAAGAGCATGTCCGTAAGTCCAATTTAAGTCCATCGAAGTTAGCCTAGGTACCCAACTAACACAATTGGCTATATCGTACTGTACTGTAATAGGTTTACAATGCTTTTCACGCAAATAACACATAAAAAATAGACTCAAAAACAAAACATTTTTTATCTTACAGTAAGTCCCTTGAGTAGTACAGCAGTACGGTACAGCTGGTACTTCTTAGAAGCACCAGCTACATCACCACTGCTTTTACACCTGCTTCCAGATATCCTGGGCTTGAAATAAAAATACTGTACTGTGAACTCGAAACAGTGCTGTACAGTAAAGTACAGCGAAGCACAGCCACCTGTAGAGCATGCACACATTTTCAGTGCCTGTCAGACACGTGAACTCACTTATGTGACTGGACATGAGAACTTACAGTTGCATCTGTGCCAGTTCACATCTTGAAGGTTCGTGTGTAGGGCACTTAATCTATTATTATGATTCTCAATCTTATTTTTTCATTTGTGCCTAAAATATTAGAAAGATGGCTGGCTATGTCCAGAATATCCATGAACTGAACCTTGAGATGGGAACTAGGGAAAGGAAATCAACTAGAAGAATCTGGATGAAGGGGGTTGAAATGTGGCAATTTCTACTTACTAAAAATTGAAATTTTCTTTGTGTCTAAACAAAAAGATCGTGTTTTTGACAATTCTGATTCAAAGATTTCACAAAGTACGTTGATTCAAATTCTAACCATTGTCTGACTTATGTGAAAATACCTCTTTAGTAATGAGTTTTGAAAATATATTAATAAAAAATCCCAAATGAACAATTAGTATTTAAATAAGTTTTCTATGTTTTTATAAATGCATAGCATATTAAAAACACTATAAACTAATTGGTAAGTTTTCAATATCTTTGAAACCATTCTATCTGAATTTTTAAGGGCTGTAACTTTGGTATTGTAACACTTTTAAGTCAAATTAATCAGACTTTATTTTCCATAAGAAAAAATATGTTTCTTTTAAAAACAATAAAAATGTCAAATCAATAATATTGGTATTGATGTGTTTGTGAATTTATGCCTGTAATATCTGGGAAGGTATGTAGGTAGTAACATCTATTACTGGGAAGAAAAATAATTAGATGATTATTTGTATATTGTGAAATAGAGAAGACAATAAAAACATTTAGAAACATATGTATACATATATTTATATATTTATTGTATAAAAACTTAAATGCTAGTGTGAATAGATATATTTCTCCCATACTCTCTCTCCACATTCCACATCAATTCAAATTTCAGGCCTGTGGCCATCTGGGAATCTCTCTTCTTGCTGTCAGCTCTTTTTCTTCCTACTCCACATGATTTCCTTTATCTTTTCACTGTTCTTTAGGTGGCTGCCATCTCTTTCCTTAGAAAAAAAGGAAAGGCTACCATCTCTTTTTCCTTCACAAAGATGTGACATTTTTGTGACTCAGCTATTCCTGGTTCTGTCCTTGGGGAGCTGCTCGGATCTCTCAGTGATCAAAACTTTATGTACTTCAGCTTCCCTAGCCATCCATTTACAAAACAAGTGGGTCTTCAATCTTCTGATATTGGCCACTTCTCATGGTAGTACCTGAAGATGTTGTTAGGTTGATGTGTGGTGGGAGCAATGCTGTTGGAAAAAGCATTGTTGGTACCAGTAGACCTGTTCCTCGTGGGGTTGCCGCAAACCTTCAATTTCTAAAAAATGCAATGCCTGTTAAGCAAAATAGAACAAGGTACCCCTGTACTGTTATGAGCGTCTGTTTAGGATCTGAGAAATAAGGAGCATGCCATACCTGCACGTAGCTCTTAATGGGTCAGAGCAGAGGTGTACCAAGGCAAATATCTTAGTGATTAGATCCCTGTGGTCATCCAAGTGAACAATTATTTGAAAATACATCTCTTTGTTCTTTGAATATTTTATTTTGGGAATTTTATAATCTATAGAAACATTCAGTGAAGAGAGTATCATATTCATCTTCATATCCTTCACTTAGATTCATGAGTTGTTAATGTTTTGGTACGTTCACTTGAGGAGGGATTGTCGTTCAGTCTCTGAGTTGTGTCCAACTCTGTGACACCATGGACTGCAGCACGCAAGGCTTCCCCATCCTTCACTATCTCCCAGAGTTTGCTCAAACTCATGTCCATTGAGTCGGTGATGCCATCCAACCATTTCATCTTCTGTGACCCCCTTCTCTTCCTGCCCTCAAGCTTTCCCAGCATCAGGGTCTTTTCCAGTGAGTTGGCTCTTTGCATCTGGTGGTCAAAGTTTTGGAACTTCAGCTCCAACATGAGTGAATGTTCAGGGTTGATTTCCTTTAAGATTGGCTGGTTTGATTTCCTTGCTGTCCAAGAGACTCTCATAAGTCTTCTTTAGTACCACAATTCAAAAACAACGATTCTTTAGAACTCAGCCTGCTTTATGGTCCAACTCTCACATCCTTACATGACTAATGTAAAACCAAAGCTTTGACTATAAGAACTTTTGTTGGCAAAATGATGTCTCTGCTTCTTAATATGCTGTCTGGGTTTGTCATAGGTTTCCTTCCAAGAAACATCATCTTTAATATCATGGCTGCACTCACCATTGGCAATGATTTCGGAGCCCCCAAAATAAAATATGTCACTCTTTGCACTGTTTCCCCGTCTATTTGCCATGAGGGATGGGACTGGATGTCATGATATAGTTTTTTGAATATTGAGTTTTAAGCCAGCTTTTCACTCTTCTCTCACTCTCATGAAGAGGCTCTTCAGTTACATATAATATAGAATGACACTATGTTTCCTAAGTTTGTACCAGCCTCAGGTTTAGAATGAGGTCCTATTAATAAGTTGTGGTAGGCTTTATAGTCCACTCAAAGGTCTCCCACCTCCTCCCTTATTTCTGAGAGGCCCTGGACATGTCTCAAGTGTGCATATGGGTAAGTTTGTTGGTTACCATAGCCTTCCATGAAGAAATATACTATATATATAAAGACATGACCTGAAAACTTCCCACAGCCCCAAGTATGCCCACAGTTACCTAACCTTCCCATCAGACACCAAGAACTCTGATCCAGCATCTCCTTAGCAGAGCACCATGTCAGTTCAGTCACTCAGTCGTGTCCGACTCTTTGCGACCCCATGAATCGCAGCACGCCAGGCCTCCCTGTCCGTCACCATCTCCCGGAATTCACTCAGACTCACATCCATCGAGTCAGTGATGCCATCCAGCCATCTCATCCTCTGTTGTCCCTTTCTCCTCCTGCCCTCAATCCCTCCCAGCATCAGAGACTTTTCCAATGAGTCAACTCTTCACATGAGGTGGCCAAAGTACTGAAGTTTCAGCTTTAGCATCATTCCTTCCAAAGAAATCCCAGGGCTGATCTCCTTCAGAATGGACTGGTTGGATCTCCTTGCAGTCCAAGGGACTCTCAAGAGTCTTCTCCATCACCACAGTTCAAAAGCATCAATTCTGCGGTGCTCAGCCGTCTTCACAGTCCAACTCTCACATCCATACATGACCACGGGAAAAACCATAGGCTTGACTAGACAGACCTTAGTCGGCAAAGTAATGTCTCTGCTTTTGAATATGCTATCTAGGTTGGTTATAACTTTTTCCCAAGGAGTAAGCGTCTTTTAATTTCATGGCTGCACTCACCATCTGAAGTGATTTTGGAGCCCAAAAAATAAAGTCTGACACTGTTTCCACTGTTTCCCCATCTATTTCCCATGAAGTGATGGGACCAGATGCCATGATCTTCGTTTTTTGAATGTTGAGCTTTAAGCCAACTTTTTCACTCTCCTCTTTCACTTTCATCAAGAGGCTCTTTAGTTCCTCTTCACTTTCTGCCATAAGGGTGGTGTCATCTGCATATCTGAGGTTATTGATATTTCTCCCGGCAATCTTGATTCCAGCTTGTGTTTCTTCCAGTCCAACGTTTCTCATGATGTACTCTGCATATAAGTTAAATAAGCAGGGTGACAATATACAGCCTTGACATACTCCTTTTCCTGTTTGGAACCAGTCTGTTGTTCCATGTCCAGTTCTAACTGTTGCTTCCTGACCTGCATACAGATTTCTCAAGAGGCTGGTGAGGTGGTTTGGTATTCCCATCTCTTTCAGAATTTTCCACAGTTTATTGTGATCCACACAGTCAAAGGCTTTGGCATAGTTAATAAAGCAGAAATAGATGTTTTTCTGGAACTCTCTTGCTTTTTCCATGATCCAGTGGATGTTGGCAATTTGATCTCTGGTTCCTCTGCCTTTTCTGAAACCAGCTTGAACATCAGGGAGTTCACGGTTCATGTATTGCTGAAGCCTGACTTGGAGAATTTTGAGCATTACTTTACTAGCATGCGAGATGAGTGCAATTGTGTGGTAGTTTGAGCATTCTTTGGCATTTCCTTCCTTTGGGATTGAAATGAAAACTGACCTTTTCCAGTCCTGTGGCCACTGCTGAGTTTTCCAAATTTGCTGGCATATTGAGTGCAGCACTTTCACAGCATCATCTTTCAGGATTTGAAAGAGCTCAACTGGAATTCCATCACCTCCACTAGCTTTGTTCATAGTGATGCTTTCTAAGGCCCACTTGACTTCACATTCCAGGATGTCTGGCTCTAGATGAGTGATCACACCATCGTGATTATCCAGGTTGTGAACATCTTTTTTGTACAGTTCTTCCGTGTATTCTTGCCACCTCTTCTTAATATCTTCTGCTTCTTTTAGGTCCATACCATTTCTGTCCTTTATTGAGCCCATCTTTGCATGAAATGTTCCCTTGGTATCTCTAATTTTCTTGAAGAGATCTCTAGTCTTTCCCATTCTGTTGTTTTGCTCTATTTCTTTGCATTGATCGCTGAAGAAGGCTTTCTTATCTCTCCTTGCTATTCTTTGGAACTCTGCATTCAGATGCTTATATCTTTCCTTTTCTCCTTTGCTTTTCACTTCTCTTCTTTTCACAGCTATTTGTAAGGCCTCCTCAGACACCCATTTTGCTTTTTTGCATTTCTTTTCCATGGGGATGGTCTTCATCCCTGTCTCCTATACAGTGTCACAAACCTCATTCCATAGTTCATCAGGCACTCTATCTATCAGATCTAGGCCCTTAAATCTATTTTCACTTCCACTGTATAATCATAAGGGATTTGATTTAGGTCATACCCGAATGGTCTAACGGTTTCCCCTACTTTCTTCAATTTAAGTCTGAATTTGGCAATAAGGAGTTCATGATCTGAGCCACAGTCACCTCCTGGTCTTGTTTTTGTTGACTGTATAGAGCCTCTCCATCTTTGGCTGCAAAGAACATAATCAATCTGATTTCGATGTTGACCATTTGGTGATGTCCATGTGTAGAGTCTTCTCTTGTGTTGTTGGAAGAGGGTGTTTGCTATGACCAGTGCATTTTCTTGGCAAAACTCTATTAGTCTTTGCCCTGCTTCATTCCGCATTCCAAGGCCAAATTTGCCTGTTACTCCAGGTGTTTCTTGACTTCCTACTTTTGCATTCCAGTCCCCTAGAATGAAAAGGACATCTGTTTTGGGTGTTAGTTCTAAAAGGTCTTGTAGGTCTTCATAGAACCATTCAACTTCAGTTTCTTCAGCGTTACTGGTTAGGGCATAGACTTGGATCACTGTGATATTGAATGGTTTGCCTTGGAAATGAACAGAGATCATTCTGTCGTTTTTGAGATTGCATCCAAGTACTGCATTTTAGACTCTTTTTTTGACCATGATGGGTCCTCCATTTCTTCTAAGGGATTCCTGCCCACAGTAGTAGATATAATGGTCACCTGAGTTAAATTCACCCATTCCAGTCCATTTTAGTTTGCTGATTCCTAGAATGTTGACATTCACTCCTGCCATCTCTTGTTTGACCACTTCCAATTTGCCTTGATTCATGGACCTGACATTCCAGGTTCCTATGCAATATTGCTCTTTACAGCATCAGACCTTGCTTCTGTCACCAGTCACATCCACAACTGGGTATTGTTTTTGCTTTGGCTCCATCCCTTCATTCTTTCTGGAGTTATTTCTCCACTGATGTCCAGTAGCATACTGGGCACCTACTGACCTGGGGACTTCCTCTTTCAGTATCCTATCATTTTTCCTTTTCATACTGTTCATGGGGTTCTGAAGGCAATAATACTGAAGTGGTTTGCCATTCCCTTCTCCATGGACCACATTCTGTCAGACCTCTCCACCATGATCTGCCCATCTTGGGTTGCCCCACGGGCATGGCTTAGTTTCACTGAGTTAGACAAAGGTGTGGTCCTAGTGTGATTAGACTGACTAGTTTTCTGTGAGTATGGTTTCAGTGTGTCTGCCCTCTGATGCCCTCTTGCGTCACCTACCATCTTGGGTTTCCCTTACCTTGGATGTGGGATATCTCTTCACGTCTGCTCCAGCAAAGCGCAGCCACTGCTCCTTACCTTGGATGAGGGGTATCTCCTCACCGCCACCCTTCCTGACCTTCAACGTGGGATAGCTCCTCTAGGCCCTCCTGTGCCCCAGAGCACTACTGCCTCCAGTAAATAGCATGTGTTTCTCTCTCAGACTATTACTTCTGTTCTGTTTTGTGATATTCTTTACACCTTGGAACCAAGCCCATTTATAAGTGCTTCCCTGTTTCTTCTTTCATGTTACACAAATATCAAAGGTACCAAAACAGGGCTGCCTTCCCTAGTGCCTTTCTTTAAAAAAATAAAACTTTGCTTATACCTTAGTCTACAATTAATATCATCACCAAACAACTCAGACATGAGTTCCTGCGGAAGTTAGCTATGAACAGATTTCATGTAATCATCTTTCAGTGAAGTCCATCTTTCTCTCTGATTTCTATTTGCCTGCCTTTGTTTTCTCATAGGAAAAGTTCTCTTCAGCAAGCACTTCAGTCTCTTATGCAAGTTGACCCCTAATGAACCTACCATATTTCAATGCCTGTCATGGACATCACTCTGGATTAAGGTCTTTTCCTTCCCCCAACATTCAAGAATATTCATACCCATACATAAACAGCGCATTTCTGAGAACCAGAAATTAAATCTCCAGTTAACATGTCTGTACACATGGTAATTCAAAATAAGAAAAAAGATAATTCAGGGACAAAATTAACAAGGACATAAACCTATATGTGATCAAACTAAGTATAATCTTGAAGTAAGAAAAGATATGTGATCGTGTTGTTGGTGAATTCTAGGAACAAAAGCTTTTTGTACCTTTTCCTAGTACAGCTAAGGACTGGAAGGGGGGGAAATCAGGGCTTGTAATTTGAATAAATTTTGGAAAGTCTATTCATTTTGAAACCAATGGAGGAAACTGAAGATTTAGTTTACTTCAGTTTGCAATTATGGTAGTTTGGGGCTTTCTAGAAGATAAATATGAATTTTTTAAAGCTTGGGAAATGGTGCCCCTCTGAATGTACTACGTGAGTGAACACACTAAATGTGAAAAGTGACTAATATTTTCCTTCCAGTTTTTGTGGTTTCTAATGGTGTAATGATGTCTAGTGCATCCACTGGAAACTTTCTCTGGATTTAAGCCAGAAACATACTGAAAAATTTTATTGACTGATTTCACATTCTTTTCTAATTAATTGTGTTTTCATTTTAGGAAAGCAAAAAGAACCAGAGGCTGTTTAAAAACAAACTAATTAAAGCAACCTATCTTTAAAAGTTTTTCAACATAACTTTTACCTTATGAAGATTCAACAATCAAATTAGGGGAAAGTTTTATTTCCCCCAAATTGTCTTTATTTTTGACCCTTGGGTGGTGGGAGCTTAGAAAATGGAACTCTGTCCAGCTTACATGTTGTAATAATTTATTATTTTCATTATTTCTTCATTTATTCAATATATAACAAGAGAAAAGTAGTAGCTTTATTCACAGCATAAGACAATTGGTAAGTCATTCTGTGAGTGCATTCCTTAATAGAGAAGAAATGGTTCTAAAAGAGAAACTATTTCTAATGTTAAAATTTCTAACTTAAAAAATGAAAAACAGTTAACTTGTCCAATTTCAGGCAAAATCATTTCTTTCTAACTTGCTTTAACCAATTGAAACTGGCTGGTAGGTGGTGCAAAATGCCTATGTTTCTTTATGTCTCTTTTCATTTTATATTTTTTGAGAAAAGAGGGCAATATTCCATACAGTCCCACAGTTTCATTCCTTTGTTAACAGTGTTCATCTAACTGGCTTCCCATTTCATTACTTCTGTCTTGTCTTCATATATTAATTTCACTTATCTCCTCTCTAATGAAATATTCATGTAACTTTTCTTCCCTCTAAATGGAATGAAAAGTGACCTTCAAAAGAGAGCCAGGAGAAGAAATAGTGGCCCAATGTTTTTTAATCTTTATAAAATAATACTCTATTAAATTTTGAGGTTTTTAATTTGGTTGTTTTTTCTTGTAGTTGAGAGAGTTAAATTATTCAAAACGAAATATACACTTAATAAAATTTCTGAAAATTTAGATACAGTTTACTTCAAATCAGTGCTTAAATATGTTATCGTTTCTGTATTTTCAAGTATCTTTAGAGCAACAATTAATTTAGATATGTCTTATCCATCAGTTGTAATTAGATGAATTTTGAATTTTCAGGATATAAAAGGGTTTCACATGGGATTTCCTTCGAGGTCCAGGGTTAGGAGCCTGCATTTCACTGTCTTGAGTCCAGGTTTGGTACCTAGTCAGAAAACTAAGATCCTGCAAGCCACACTGCAGGGCCAAACCACACCACCCTCCCCATAATAAACAAAAACAAAACAAACACAAAGAATTTCACTTGAAAAATATGGTCATGACTTCCAATGGCATTTATATATATTTTATTTGTAGTCTCTGAAAAACAGATGCCATGTTGGTACTAAGCTCTCAACAAATCCTCAGTAGTTAATCATGGCTCCCGGGCATGAGAAGACTGGCCAGGACTTGAGATTCAAGAGTGTGTACAGGGTGGGGAGAGTTGATGAGTGCATGATAAGTATGGATGGCAGAGTTGTGAGATATGTTTGCATGAGAATACTGAGTTTAAATTTGTCTATATTTGTCAGAATCTCATTAAATTTGGCATTGTTTTAATCTGTATTTTAAGGAAATTTGTTCTGTATCATTCTAGAATTATTTAAATTACTCTAAGAATTTCTACTATCTTCTTGGGGCTATATAATACAGATACATATGTGAATATTCTGACACTCATTTGCAACATGTTATAATTTTAATTTCCATTAAGCCGACTCTAAATTAAAAACTCACGTAATGTAAGAGTATATTCACCAGTTCCATGTGTGCAGTCATTTAGAACTCTTTAATATTCTTTAGAACTGAAGTTTCTTAAATTGATCTTAGTCAGAAAACAAGTTTGTATTTAGAAAGTTTAGGGAAAATAATTCCAGCCCAGATGTGAGTGTCGTATGTATCATTTATTTTCCTTTAGTACAATTATATCAATTAAATTTTTTTGTATATGTTTAAAAATGAAAAGAGTATTTGACTTTTAAAGGAAAACTTTCCATAAGGCATTCTTGTGAAAGAAGCTTTACTATTTGGGAACATTTATTTTTTTAACAAAGTGGTAAAGCAGAAATGGCATTGTCAGGCAGAAAATACTGCTCTGGAACAAAATTTCAAATCTCTTCATAAGAAATACAACTGTGGTTAAGTTCATGGGTGGCTCGCCTTCCTTTTATTGCTGAGTGTTGGAAAGCAGTGGCCTATGGTTACTGGCAGCAGTCCTCCAAGGACTCTTAAAGGATGTGACCCTCTAAGCCCAGGCACTGAATTGTGGAGTTACCTGAAAAGCTGTCTTATTGACCCAGACCTGTGTTCACTACCACCTTGTGCCTAGCTACACAAGATGGCCAGATTAGGAAATGTTTCTGAACAGATTTATGCTAAATGGGTCATTCTGTAGTAACTTATATGGAAACTTTGAGAATATATTTTCAAAATAGGTTTTATATTAGAAATAGATCCAAAACTAGGGACAGTTACTTTTATGAGTTGGGGAGGGGTGGTAATCTGCTTTTGTTTCTTACTGTTACTTTTTGAATCCTAAATGATCCCTGAAAAATGTTATCTTCCTTGTCTTTGTAGATGGGAAAAGAGAAGGCCAGAAAAGAGTGAGAAGCCTGCCCAAGGTCACTCACAACCAGTAAGTATTCAAGCTCTGGCTGGCCTTTCACCAAAGCTGAAGTTTTTCCTTTAAATCATATGGCCCCATTCTTCAAATATGGGACCTCTACAACATCCTTTGGAGATATTTAGAAAGAAGAAGATCACATTTCGAAGCAGTACTAGATGAATCAAATCCAGACCTTGTTCTGTTTACTCAGTGAAGTATGTAAAATTATCCAAGCATTTCCTCACTAGCTTATATTAGAACATTTTCATTGTGTTCAGTTTGAAACTGAACTTTGTAGAGCTCAGTTTGTAGAAGTCTTGTGAATTTGGTTCTATATGTGATTGAATACAGGAGAAATTGTTTAAAATTATAGCATGTCTTATAATGCTAAAATTAATTCAGGATCATTCTCCAAAAAACTACTCAATGAAAATATAAATAGCTTTTAAACAGTCGTTTCGTTGTTTTTTGTTTTTTTCCCCTCCTTTTTTTCCCCAAAATTGTTCACAGTTCTACCGTTAGCCAGTGAATGTTTTTTTAGGAACTGTTTGGAGTAATAATAGAACTGAAAATGTACACAGTGGAGATGTCAAACATTGTTAATCGAGTATTCCGTTTTAAATGTGCTAATGTAACATATCTGGCTGGAGTTGGAATTTCTAACATGTAGCATACTGATGCATAATGAGTTTATGCTGTAGAGTTTTTCCACAGAGTTTAGCAAATCCTTCAGTTTTTGGCAAACTTGAGTGTGATTAGCAACTTTCTGAATCTCTTTCTATCCTTTAAGGTAACATTCTTGGATTTGAATTGTTTACTAATGTCAATGGATCAGAGTCCTGGGTGTTAATCTAGAGAGAAAGAAGGGTCACAGGTTAGAGACCTGTGGAAAGTGCTAATTGCCCATGTGTGTCTGGTCTGTGTAACATCTCATTAGGCTTGTCACATTCAGCAGAGCTGCTGAGAGTCTGGTGGAGTCTGTCATGTATTGTAAATTCTGGAGATTCCTGGGAAAGGACTTCTGCTATGTCTCCTGGTCTCTTTGATCAGGGAAGAAGACATCTTTTATTGTTGGTTTCTGTAACTGGTGCTCACAGCCTCCTTTCTATATCTGTAAACACACTGATTAGCTGTTCCTGCTGGTACCTAAATAGGGCTGAAAGAGTGGGAAGTAGTACCCATGAAATAAACCTGGAGTCAGGTTGTGGTAATTAATTTCAAAACCTTGGAGATGATTCCTAACTGTATACAGTTTCCACCTCGTTTTACTTAATGTTCAAAAGAAGAGTGCTTGGTTGAATTTAGAAATCTTCCGACCCATGTTTTTTATAGATTCTCCTGAAAGTCACTTAACATAGCTAGGATGGCAGGAAAAAAGGAAACCAAAGAAGACCTTGTTTTCTACTAGACAGATAAGAGAGACCTTGTGCTCCTAGTTTTTCTCTTTGTTTCTGTGTGAAGTTAAGCAATCACAATGGGCTGCTTCTCCTTGACTCACAGATGAACACAAGAAGCTGATGGAGTTTATTCACACAGCAGAGGACAGAACAACATGACCTTCGATGGATAGCAAGAGGTCACGTTTCGTAGCCTCAGTGGCCTTTTCTGGGAACCATCCAAAATACTGCAGATTTCCTTAAGACACTGCTCCTGTCACTTTGACCTGTGATTTGGGGGACTGAAACAATGTTTATTTTTATAAGTGATTTGTTTTGCTTAAAAGGGACATTCATTTAAAATTAATATACTACAGGACATTTATGTTTGTTTCTTAAAACTGTCCCATGGAAAAGGCCCCTTTCAAGCTAGGTTCCAAAGGAAAAGCCTCCAGATTGCCTTTTCTCAGTCCTGTTTTCACTCCACATTTGATGTACTAAAGGATTTTGGAAATTAAAGGCTCCCAGTCCTAACATGCTTAACTTTTATCCAAACAAAATTTAAAACCCAAATAAGGGTGTCCATTATACTGAAGCAAATCAAAGGCACTGCTAAACTTTGTTGCTTAAGAGCCATATAATAGTTAAGTGGTTAAATGTTGAACACATACGTAAACAGACATCAGGACAAGTGTTTTCTTAGCAACAATTTCGGTAAGAAATTTAAGAAATAAATCTTAAAGTGGAAAGTATTTCTATTGTTCCACTTCTCTTCAATTCTTATTTCCATTTTGTTTCCCCAAATAACCAATTATTATATCTTTGCCACACTCCTCATAGAGATTAAGTTTGGGGGCATATTCAAACAAAGCTTTCTTTTAATCTCTTCTAATTCAGTTAGCTAAATATCTCTCATGCCCTCTGCTCAAACAGATTTGAATGGTATTTACTAAGAACTCATACTGAAAAGCCATTATATGTTATCAGTGTGTATTTGCAAATATATAAATTATACCACATACCAAAGCCATAATTCTGTTTTTAATGGATTTGCCAAAAATGAGTTGTCCTTTACAGCCAATGTTTCATGTTACAAATGAGATGGAAAACTTACCTTAGAAGTCCCTTAAAAAATTGTATTGTAGCTGCTTTATAAGATAAACACTACAAAATAGTACTAAATAATTTATCATTTTAATTAAAGGGTTTTAATATACTGAATTTCTCACTTCTCTCATACTTGCTATTATAATATCTTTGGGGGCATTTTGAATATGATAAACTCTTCTTTAGAACTATAAACTAATAATGGTCTTAGCATTTACACTCACATACAGTGAAATAGATCATTAAACTTTTTCTTAGTAAAACAAGGGAAAATCTGGAGAAATCCTGCTTAGTTGATTCCTATATCTACATTGTTTTTGTTCCGATAGCTGTTTGAAATTGCATATGGTGGCACAAAAGCAAACCCAGAGCCTTGTTTTAGCTTAAAACATTGGATAAAATGTGACAAGTATCATGATAACCTAGAGGATTGAGAGACTAAAGACAATGCATTTACTGTGCTATCCTTTAAAATTATTTTCACAGCATTAAATAATGACAATTATTTCACATTTATTATTGATCCTGGGAGAAAATGTTTAATTTTTAGAAATTTTCCATGCTAAAGAGTTACAAATAATTACTAGTGTTGAAACAACTTTGTTTAGTTTTTCCTGGTAAAAAGATTTCTCTTATAAAATATGTGTTATTGAAAATAAATCATTCCACAAAAATCCTAGGGTCAATAAATTCCTGTGATTTGATGGTCTCGAGCAGGTGATGGAAATGCAAATAATTATGGACTTTTGAGGTTCTGATCTTGTTTCCAGATTGCATTTGTTCCTTTTTATGTAAACATCAGATAACTTGAACTGTTGTTTGTCAGGTCTGGTAAATAAAAAATAGAATCAGAGCTACTGAGGAAAAAAGGTATATTTTGTAGGGTTAATAAATTCACAAACAAAGCTTTGAAAGTTATTGCTGAACATGTCATTTATTTTAGAATATTAGAATAAGCATTGAGTGAGGATGCATTTAATTTTGCTTCAAGCCGTGATTATTCTAAGCTATCACTAAGGTATAAACAAAAATGTTTGAAATTCTAGTATAGAACAAGGAGTTTGCATGGTGTCCTTGTCCAATAACTAAAATATTACTTGGTAAGATGAACAAAGAAAGTTTACTATTTCTTTAATAATGACATTGAATTTTTTTTAAAGAAAAGAGATCTGTTGACTTTATGTATAGATGGTTTCAATTTAGAAAAGACTATTTGAAAATTTGTCCACCACAGTTTATTTATCCACTTTATTTCCTCCAAGTCTCTCCTACTGGAAAGCATTTAAGGGTTATTTTCTTGAAAGAGTTATATGGACTATGTGAATCCTCTCATTGTTTCAATTAAGGGTCCTCAGCTGTTTTTCTCATTGTGAAGTGAAAAACAAAGAATCAATCTGTTCTCTTCCGTTAAAGGTCTGTTTTGCAAAGGCCAGGCATTTTGTATATCCACATGGAACTTTAATATGAAATGGCTATATTTTTGCCTAAGGAAATGTGCAGAATGTATTCAGTTATGGTGTTTATAAGAAACTCTTTCTGACACTTCAGTGATAAAAGAGTTTTTGAATTATGGCATACATTATGGGTGGATCTGGTACTGTGTAAGTGTGTAAGGCAAGGCACATCATGGTTAATTTATGCGCTGTCCACTTGTTTAATCATCTGAAAAGAAGAGTGGATCTTTATGAACAAGCTTTGATGATCCTAAATGATAGCCAGATACCACCAATAAGCTAGATACCCTTATGCCTGCACTAGCCTGAACAGTATAGGGAAATAGGAGTGAATAGACTCATTTTCTTCACCAATTCATTTTTTCCTAAAAAAAATCAGCATAAAAAATAAAGTTTTCATGGCTTATGTGTTTTATGTCCATAAATATGTAGCCTATAAAAATTTCTGTAAGGGAATTATAGCTTATTTCCTCAGATAAGAAAACTTCATCTTTTACCTATCTTACTTTTGATTAAATGTAAAAAAATGAATAGTTTTCACAGGCCGAATGAAGGATATACAACTTGATTGCATAGTTATAAACATCATTTATTTTGCTCTTATTCAGTGTTAGAAAAATGATAGATTTATATTCACTTTAAAAAATCTTGATAATAATCTTAAAAAGAGTGGGTTGTTTTTTCTCATTATGTGGATGAGGAAACTTAAGCTCCCAGAGATTAAACGCCCTTCTCGCCTGCCCCACACCCACGCCCTGCCTTGCTAGGGTGCGTGACAACTGCAACTCCTGTGTTTCAGACTGCCTTCTTTATGTTGGTGACTAATGCCAACACTTACTCACAATAATCAGGCCCAAGTCAAGGTTCTCATAGAAAGTGTACTAAGGGTTTTAAGAAAAGAATCAGTTGAGGAGGATGTTATTTTAAATGCAGAAAAATAAACGACCCAATCAAAAAATGGGCCAAAGAACTAAATAGACATTTCTCCAAAGAAGACATACGGATGGCTAACAAACACATGAAAAGATGCTCAACATCACTCATTATCAGAGAAATGCAAATCAAAACCACAATGAGGTACCACTTCACACCAGTCAGAATGGCTGCGATCCAAATATCTGCAAGCAATAAATGCTGGAGAGGGTGTGGAGAAAAGGGAACCCTCCTACACTGTTTGTGGGAATGCAAACTAGTACAGCCACTATGGAGAACAGTGTGGAGATTCCTTAAAAAATTGCAAATAGAACTCCCTTATGACCCAGCAATCCCACTGCTGGGCATACACACCGAGGAAACCAGAATTGAAAGAGACACACGTACCCCAATGTTCATCGCAGCACTGTATATAATAGCCAGGACATGGAAACAACCTAGATGTCCATCAGCAGATGAATGGATAAGAAAGCTGTGGTACATATACACAATGGAGTATTACTCAGCCATTAAAAAGAATTCATTTGAATCAGTTCTGATGAGATGGATGAAACTGGAGCCTATTATACAGAGTGAAGTAAGGCAGAAAGAAAAACACCAATACAGTATACTAACACATATATATGGAATTTAGAAAGATGGCAATGACGACCCTGTATGCAAGACAGGAAAAAAGACACAGCTGTGTATAACGGACTTTTGGACTCAGAGGGAGAGGGAGAGGGTGGGATGATATGGGAGAATGGCATTCTATCATGTATACTATCATGTAAGAATTGAATCGCCAGTCTATGTCTGACGCAGGATACAGCATGCTTGGGGCTGGTGCATGGGGATGACCCACAGAGATGTTATGGGGAGGGAGGTGGGAGGGGGGTTCATGTTTGGGAACACATGTAAGAATTAAAGATTTTAAAATTAAAAAAAAATAAAAATAAAAAAAATAAAAACAAGTTGCATAGAAAAAAAAAAAAAAAGAAAGTTAAAAAAAAAAAAATGCATGTAAGATCTCCATAAGAATTCAGGACAGGTTGAATCTGTAGCCCTGTGGAAGAGCTCCAGAGAAGGCTCTCTCTCTCACCTCCATTTCCCTTTCTCATAAATTCTTTTCATAGTGTTAGCTTTCCATACTGTTAGCAGCTCCCATTCATACTCCTCCAGTCTTCATGCATAGGGCTGAGGCCAGCCTCCTCATTGCTACCTATTAGAAAGTCTCTGCAAGCCTCTGAGGGACCCAGTTTATATTTGGGAGCCAGGACACACAGTTCCAGATCTCAGGGCCAGGCTTTCAATCTCATTGCTGGTCCGATCAAATCCAGTGGCAGGAAGGATCACACAATCTCTCTGTTTACTGAGAGGAACTCAGATATATATTCAGGTATATCTACTACAACCCAGAACATCTGTTGTCCTGGGATTCAGGAGTTTTATTTGTGAAAGCTCAAGTGTTAGTTGTTCAGTCGTGTCTGACTATTTGCAACCCCATGAACTGGAACCCACCAGGCTCCTCTGTCCATGGAATTCTTCAGGCAAGAATACTGGAGTGAATTGCTATTCCTATCTCCAGGGGATCTTCCCAAACCAGGGATCAAACCCAGGTCTGCTGCATTGCAGGTAGATTCTTTACCGTCTGAGCCACCAAAGAAGACCATTTAATTTGTCCTTTTCCATTACTATGAGCAGCATGAAGAATCTGTTAAATTTTGAAAGTTCACACAGAAACCATTGCACGAATGATGATTTGGTGGATACTCTACACTTAGTGGTTGGTTGCTAAAATATTTTGAGTTTCTGGATTCTAAATGGACACATTTAAAGAATTTAAAAAACTTTTTATGGGCCTTTTCTCTAAGGGGAAGGAAATGGAGGTTGTATTCTCTATTGCTGGTCACTAGGGTGCCCTGCTGCTGCTGCTGCTGCTGCTAAGTCGCTTCAGTCGTGTCCAACTCTGTGCGATCCCATAGACGGCAGCCCACCAGGCTCTGCCGTCCCTGGGATTCTCCAGGCAAGAACACTGGAGTGGGTTGCCATTTCCTTCTCCAATGCATGAAAGTGAAAAGTGAAAGGGAAGTCGCTCAGTCGTGTCCGACTCTTAGCGACCCCACGGACTGCAGCCCACCAGGCTCCTCCATCCATGGGATTTTCCAGGCAAGAGTACTGGAGTGGGTTGCCATTTCCTTCTCCAGAGGATCTTCCCGACCCAGGGATTGAACCCAGGTCTCCCACATTGCAGGCAGACGCTTTAACCTCTGAGCTACTAGGGAAGCACAATTGGAAGATGCTTTAAACTGTTGTCTTTGCATCATTTGTTCACTAATCTTATTGAATAGTTTAAATGAAAATTACATGTAGCTATTGCATGATTATGCTGCTACTACAGTGAATTTCTATAGACTCAATTATAAAACAATCCAAAATAGTTTCATTTTCCTGTTTGACCCTTTTCAGTAATATAAGGTAAGGTGAAGTCGCTCAGTCGTGTCCGACTCTTTGCAACCCCGTAGACTGTAGCCTACCAGGCTCCTCCATCCATGGGATTCTCCAGGCAAGAATACTTGAGTGGGTTGCCGTTTCCTTCTCCAGGGGATCTTCCCAACCCAGGGATAGAACCCAGGTCTCCCGCATTGGAGGCAGATGCTTTAACCTCTGAGCCACATTTCAGTAATATACTATCTATAAAATAAAGACAAAGTTGTGCCTTGTATTTATGACCATACAAAAAGGTATTTTATTCTATCTTTGATTCTGAAAGATTTTGAGACATTGTGAAAATATTTATCTCCAAACTGCCTCATCATATGTCAAGCAACTGGCTAGATCATCCCAGATTTTATGGTGCATAGTTCAGATAGATCTCTCGTCAATCATCTGTTTCTTATTCTAAAGCCAGTAAGTCACTTTATGGTAGACTGAAATTGAATATTTGATCTTTGTGTAGTTGTTGTACAGTCACTGAGTCATGTCCAACTCTTTGCCACCCCCTGAACTGCAGCACACCAGGCTTCCCTGTCCTTCACTATCTCCCAGAGTTTGCTCAAACTCATGTCCACTGAGTCAGTGATGCCATCCAACTATCTCATCCTCTGTTGCCCCTTTCTCCTGCCCTCAAGCTTTCCCAGAATGAGGATCTTTTCGAATGAGCTGGCTCTTTGCATCAGGTGGCCAAAGTACTGGAGATCTGGCTTCAGCATAAGTTATTCCAATAATACGCAGGGTTGATTTCCTTTAGAATTGACTGGTTTGATCTCCTTGCTGTCCAAGGGACTCTCAAGAGTCTTCTCCAACAGTTCAAAGCACAGGTCAAAAGCATCAGTTCTTCAATGTTCAGCCTTCTTTATGGTGCAAATTTCACATCCATACTTGACTACTGGAAAAAACAGCTTTGACTATACAGACCTTTGTTGGCAAAGTGATGTCTCTGCTTTTTAATATACTGTCTAGTTTTGTCATAGCATTTCTTCCAAGGAGCAAGTGTCTTTAAGTTTCATGGCTGCAGGAACCATCCACAGAGATTTTGGAGCCCAAGAAAATAAAGTCTGTCACTATTTCCATTCCCCCCAACCATCTATGTGTCAAGGCTATGGTTTTTCCAGTGGTCATGTATGGATGTGAGAGTTGGACTGTGAAGAAGGCTGAGCGCCGAAGAATTGATGCTTTTGAACTGTGGTGTTTGAGATGACTCTTGAGAGTCTCTTGGACTGCAAGGAGATCCAATCAGTCCATCCTAAAGGAAATCAGTCCTGGGTGTTCATTGGAAGGACTGATGTTGAAGCTGAAACTCCAATACTTTGGCCACCTGATGTGAAGAGCTGACTCATTTGAAAAGACCCTGATGCTGGGAAAGATTGAGAGCAGGGGGAGAAGGGGACGACAGAGGATGAGATGGCTGGATAGCATCACCGTCTCAATGGACATGGGTTTGGGTGGACTCTGGGAGTTGGTAATGGACAGGGAGACCTGGCAGGCTGTGGTTCATGGGGATCGTAGAGAGTCAGACATGACTGAATGACTGAACTGAACTGATTTGCCATGAAATGATGGGACCAGATACCATGATCTTAGTTTTTTTAATGCTAAGTTTTAAACTAGCTTTTTTTACTCTTCTCTTCTACCCTGATCAAAAGTTCCTTAGTTTTTCTTCACTTTCTGCCATTAGAGTGGTATCATCTACTAGTGATATCTAAAGCTATTGATATTTCTCCTGGCAATCTTGATTACATTTTGTGATTCATCCAGCCTGGTGTTTCGCATGATGTGCTCTGCATATAAGTTAATAAGCAGGTTGACAATATACAGCCTTGACATACTCCTTTTCCAATTTGGAACCAGTCCACTGTTTCATGTCTAGTTCTAACTGTTGCTTCTTGACCTGCATACAGGTTTCTCAGGAGACAGGTCAGGTGGTCTGGTATTCCTGTCTCTTTAAGAATTTTCTACAGTTCGTTGTGATCCACACAGTCAAAGGCTTTAGTGTAGTCAATGAAGCAGAAGTGGATATTTTTCTGGAATTCCCTTGCTTTTTCTATGATCCAAGGGACGTTGGCAATTTTATCTCTGTGTCCTCTGCCTTTTCTAAATCTAGCTTGTACATCTGGAAGTTCTTAGTTCTCATACTGCTGGAGCCTAGCTTGAAGGATTTTGAGCATTACTTCGCTAGCAAGTGAAATGAGCACAATTGTATGATAGTTGGAATATTCTCTGGCATTTCCTTTCTCTTGAATTGTTATGAAAACTGACCTTTTCCAGTCCTGTGGCCACTGCTGAGTTTTCCAAATTTGCTGGCATATTGTGTGCAGCACGTTCACAGTATGATCTTTTAGGGTTTGAAATAGCTCAGTTGGAATTCCATCACCTCCACTAGCTTTGTTCATAGTAATGCCTCTTAAGGCCCACTTGTTTTCACACCTCAGAATGTCTGGATCTAGGTGAGTGACCACACCATCAGGATTATCTGTATCTTCTGTGTATTCTTGCATCTCTTATTAATCTGTTCTGCTTCTGTTAGGTCCTTGGCATTTCTGTCCATTATTTTGCCCATTTTTGCATGGAACATTCCCTTGGTATCTCCAGTTTTCTTCAAGCGATCTCTAGTCTTTCCCGTTCTATTGCTTTCCTCTGTTTCTTTGCACTGTTCACTTAAGAAGGCTTTCTTATCTCTCTTTGCTATTCTCTGGAACTCTACATTCAGTTGGTACATTCTTTCTTTGCCTTTTGTTTATCTTCTTTCCACAGCTATTTGTAAAGTCTTCGCAGACAACCACTTTGAATTCTTGCATGTCTTTTTTTTTTTTTTTGAGATTATTTTGGTCACCTCCTCCTATACAGTGGTATGAACCACTGTCCATAGTTCTTCACATAGTCTGTCTACCAGATCTAACCTCTTGAAACTATTTCTCACTTCCACTGAATAATCATAAGGGGTTTGATTTAGGTCATACCTGAATGGCTTATTGGTTTCCCCTACTTTCTTCAATTTAAGTCTGAACTTTGCATAAGGAGTTCATGATCTGAGCCAGTCAGCTCCAAGTCTTTTTGCTGACTGTGTAGAGCTTCTCCACTTTCAGCTGCCAAGCATAAAATCAATCTGATTTTGTGCCGCGGCCAGCACAAGCAAGAGTTGCACCTGCACAGGGAGAGAACGGAGCGTCCCCGCTAAGAAAAATAAGAGATAGAGACAAAAGATGGGGTTGAGAGGATCAGACCACAAATGGCTGATGCCTTTCTTTATTAGGCTACAATATTTATAGGATAAAATACGTGACTTAAGACATGCACAGGATTATTTTTTAACCTCAGGATACAATCACCAGACCCTTACCATTGTGTACAGAGCACTATAAGATTATCTATCTTACATGTTGCAGAAACAAGACATCTTGGGGCTTTAAGGGCTATAAAAATTCTTGAGGGTGGCGGGACAGGGAGCTTAGGGACATGCCTAAGGCTCTGCATACCTGCTGAGCAGCTCCCAAGACTTAACCCTTTCACGGTCAGTCCCCCGCAATTTTGGTATTGACCATCTAGTGATGTCCACGTGTAGAGTCGTGTCTTGTCTTGTTGGAAGAGGGTGTTTCCTATAACCATTGTGTTTTCTTGACAAAACTTGGTCAGCCTTTGTCATGCTTCATTTTTTCCTCCACAGCCAAAGTTGCCTATTACGCCAGGTATCTCTCTTGTTAAAAAATATTTATTTATTTATTTAAATTGGAGGATTATTACCTTACAAAAAACGTTGTGATGGTTTTTGCCATTTTTACTTCCTACTTTTGCATTCAAGTCCCCTATGATGAAAAGGACATCTGTTTTTGCATGTTAATTCTAAAACATCTTATGCAGTGTGGATTATAATTGTATGAATTTTTTGTAAAAGAACTCCTGGAACATTAAAAAAAAAGGGAAACATTATAAGAGTTATCATATCTTCACCTACTGCTTCTTTTTTTAAGAAAGTCTAAATACAAAATAAGTAAATACACACATACATGTACATGCGTACATGAATACACATGTATGCATATTATTATCTAGGCTTGAAGTCAGATTACCCCAGTGCGTAGTCCAAATGGAATATTAGATAGCTCATAAACTTGGCATCCCCAAACCAGTGAAACTCTACCATTGGACTCAGTGGTTCTTCATGTGTATCATATACTGTAAGGAAAAAAAGAACTGGACTTAATGTGTACATTACTGCTAAATGAACATTAGGCAAAGCATCAGTGGATAGGTTATGAGCCTGGCCTTGTCTCTAGTCTTTCTGAACATCAGTTTCTTTCTTTATAAAGTGGTGATAATTGCTTGGCTTATTTTACTAAGTTAATACAAAGGGTAAAATGCGATGGTATAAGTGAGAGTGCTTTCTTATCTAGTCCACACTCCACATAACTGAGATATTATTTGGAGGAGTCAAGAGACTAAGTTATGTTTATGACAGCATTTTGGATAATGCTTAAATGAATGTTTGTGTATGTTAAAGATAATATGATTGGATATTGGAAAACGGTTTAGAAAGTTATTATAATGTGTTTGGTGAGAAACTACATCACACAATTCATACATCTTTTGAAATATTATTTTCCAAGTGACACATCCAAATAATTTTAAAAAGTCAAATAATTCAACAAGATGTATTTAAAACAGAGCTATTTCCTGTCCACTCTATTTCAGTCACTCAGTCACGTTTGACTCTTTGCAAGTCCATGGACTGCAGCACACCAGGCTTCCATGTTCTTCACCATCCTCCCAGAGCTTGCCCAAACTCATGTCCACTGAATCAGTGATGCCATCCAACCATCTCATCCTCTGTCTTCCCTTTCTCCTCCTGCCCTCAATCTTCTTTCCCAGCATCAGGGTCTTTTCTAATGAGTGGGCTCTTCGCATCAGGTGGCCAAGGTTTTGGAGCTTCAGCTTCAGCATCAGTCCTTCCAGTGAATATTCAGGAATGATTTGCTTTAGGATGGGCTGGTTTGATCTCCTTGCTGTCCAAGGGACTCTCAGTAGTCTTCTCGAACACCACAGTTCAAAAGCATCAGCTTTCTTTGTGCTCAGCTTTCTTTGTGGTCCAACTCTCACATCCATACATGATGTGAAAAACTGGGAAAAAAACATAACTTTGACTAGTTGGACCTTTGTTGGCAAAGTAGTGTCTCTGCTTTTTAATATGCTGTCTAGCAAAGAGTCGGACATGACTGAGCAACTGAACTGAACTAAACTGAACTGAAGATGGTTCTTGCCTGGAAAATCCCATGGACGGAGGAGCCTGGTAGGCTGCAGTCCATGGGGTCGCTAAGAGTCAGACACGACTGAGCGACTTCCCTTTCACTTTTCACTTTCATGCATTGGAGAAGGAAATGGCAACCCACTCCAGTGTTCTTGCCTGGAGAATCCCAGGGACGGGGGAGCCTGGTGGGCTGCCGTCTATGGGGTCACACGGAGTCAGACACGACTGAAGCAACTTAGCAGCAGCAGCAGCAGCAGGTTTGTCATAGCTTTTCTTCCAAGGAGCAGGAATCTTTAATTTTATGGCTGCAGTCACCATCTGCAGTAACTAAGTGTCCATTCTGCACTTAAATAAATAGGACGCTTACCTAGTCCTTAACATTAGCCATTTTCAACTCTTAGATACTTAGCTGATTACTTGTTTGGTATTTAACTCTGTCTTTCTAAATAACATGTCATACTGTTTCTTGATATTTCATCTTGACTTTCTATGTCGGAAGATAAGACTTTGGTTTTCTTTCACACCTTTCACCTATATACTTACACATATATGTGTAGACTCATATACCTACACACACATAGGCACACCTATCTTTAACACACCTACTGACTAGTTTACACACACAGTCTCCTCTTACACATCAACCTAATATAGTTTCAACATGAATTTTGATTGAATAAATAGTTTTTATGTTATTATGAAGCTGTAATATTGTTCTCTACTGATGCTTACATTATGTTTTTGCACAAAGGTTTTACTTTCCCTGATGTTAATAGTAGTCATCATGACTCAGTTGTGTCTGATTCTTTGGACCCCATAGACTGGAGCCCTGGAAGCTTTTAGAATGCTCTTTTTAAGTATTGTATCATTTCAAACTGATGGGCTTTGCTATGATCTTTTCCCAGTGGGTTTTTTTTTTTTCCCCCTGAGCCTTTTGTGGACCCTTTAAAACTGGAAACATATATTGTTTGCTTTCTTAATTTTTTTCTTAAGAATTTCCTCTGCACTTTTTTAATTCTCTCTTTGAGAAAGTCTTATCACTCATAAATTTAGTTTAAGATATTTTGTCTAAGTTTCTTAGCTTCTCACTCAGTCTCTCAGTTTAAGAAGATTTATGATTAACTGTATCTTCTAACCTTTTTATATTTTGTAGTATCTCCTTTATAGTATTCAGGAACTGTTATTTGTTCTGTCCATTTTAATAATATCTGTTGTGTGTGTGTGTGTGTGTGTGTGTGTGTGTGTGTGTATACACACACATATATTAAGTCATTCAAACAATATTTTTAAGCACCTAAGGGCCAAGCACTATTTTAGGTACTGGGAAGATAGCAGAGACCAAAGCAAATAAATAATTCCGAGTTCCTGGAATTCACATTCCAGAAGGGGAGATAGCCAATCAATGAGGTAAATACTAAAACATATAATATGTTAGGTAATAGTAAGTTCTTACAAGGAAAACAAGCTAGGGAGGGGAACATGAACTTGTGGGGAAGGGGAATTGACATTGGCGATAGGGTGGCTATCTATCTATCTATCTAGGGAAGACCCTATAGACAAGGTGCTGAAGAAAGTGGGATAAGAAGTCATTTGAATATTTGTTGAATATTTTAGATCCCATGGGAGATGAATATTTGTTATGTTCAAGTAAAGGCAAGAAGCTTGAGCATAGGGGATAGGTGAGGGGAAGGTTAGATGCAGCTAAGATCTGAGAGAGGTAGGCAGACAGAATACTCTTGTAGGCCTGGAGGAATTTTGGATTTCATTCCACATGTAAGAAGTCATTTGTGTAGTTTGAACAAGGGATTGGCGTGATTTAATTTGTTTTTAAGGAATCTTTCTTATAGCTATGTAGAAAGTATCTTACTGAAAATAGATAATAATAGTGGTTGACAATTGTGTATTTCTTATTGCTTGCCACACAGTTCAAATTGCTTTACATACATTATGTTGTTAAGTCCCAACAACAATCCCATGAGTTAGATACTATTATCTTCCTAGTTTTACTAGTAGGAAAACAGAGGTACAGAGTCATTAAGTAATTTGCCCAAGGCATATAACAGGTAACTAGCTCATCCAGGATATAAGTCCTTCCAATAAAGTTTCAGAGTCTGAGCTTTAGCCTGAAACTCTGTTATAGGGGTGACAGAATGTATTCAGGGCTATTAGTTTGCAGTAGTCCACATAAGTGGGGTTGGTAATTCAGACAAATGTTGTAATGGTAGAGTTGTTAAGAAATTGCTGAATGTAGAAAGCTTTTGAAGGTAGAGCTGTCAGTATTTGCTGACAGATTCATGGAAAAGAAGGATGTGAGGTCAAGGAGGACTGGAATATTTTAACTATAACAGTTAAATGAGGTTGCATTCACTGGGGTAGTGAGCATTGCAAGGTTAAGTTTGGGGGGAATAAATTGAGATTTCAATTTGAATGTGTTGCATTTTAGATGTCTACTAAGCAGTCCAGTGAAAATATCACAGAAGAATAGGATGTTGTTGAATTCTGGAATTTATAATAAAATAGGTTAGGAACAAGATACCGATTTTTAGAAATATAAACATATATTTGGTATATAAAGCCACTGAGGTGAATAAATTCAGCTAGGACATGTAGAGATAGAGAAGAAATTTGACTACTGAACCCTGTATTATTGGAACATATAAAAATTGGGATATTCAGAAAATGAAGTCAGTAAGAGAACCAGCAGTCAAACTATGAGAACACAGAGACTCAGAAGGAAGGATCGATCAACAGATAAAAATGCTTCTGAGGGACTGCAAGCGATAAGGACTGAGAAGTTCTTATTGGATTTGAAAATGTAGAGTTCATGGGTCTCACTTGACAAGAGCATTTTTAGTAGAGGGTTAGAATAGGTTGAAAGATAGTAGGAGGACAATGTTGGGTAAAACCGAGTGCAGGTGACTCTTATGAGAGTTTTGCACTAAAGAAGAGAAAGACACTGGAGGAGTATGCTAAGTCAAGGGAGGTTGTTGATGGGAATGGTCCAGTAAGTGAATGGCATTGCCGATGTAAATGAGTGGTACAGTAACTGCAAAAGCAAAGACCATGAGTAGGAAAGAGGGTATGGGGTCCAGTGCACAATGGAAGAATTTACCTGAAGAACAGAGATGATTTGTGCATTATAATCACATTTAGGAGTGGGAGATTATGGATGCTCTCTTTTATTTGTACCTGCTGCTGCTGCTGCTGCTAAGTCGCTTCAGTCGTGTCTGACTCTGTGTGACCCCATAGACGGGGGCCCACTGTCTCTGGGATTCTCCAGGCAAGAACACTGGAGTGGGTTGCCATATTCACTAAAACAGAAATGCAAGGTGATCTGCTGAAAGTGATGATCACAAAGGGCATTTTGCCTGTTTGAGGAGAGAAGGGAATGGGTAAACTAATTCCAGAGAGTGGGAGAAAGAATAGGACAATTAAAAGTGGTCAGGCTCTAGGGCTACAATGAGATTTGTGGTCATGATAAGGAGATAAATGATCAAGATTGCGTATTTTTCTGCAGCCATATCCATCTCTTTTAGTGTAGACAGTGAAAAGATTGAATGTTGATTCAACCAGCTGAGTTTGTAAGAGGTTGAAGAGAAAGGCAAGAAAGGTGGGGAGTGAACATAATAAGGGGTGAGGAATTTATGTAAGGAAAATTTAAGGAGCTGAGGACAGGAAGGGGAATATGACAGTGAAAAAGTGATAGTTTAATCCACCAAGGGATCCAAAAATAGGTAAAAACAGGGTATAAGAGCCTGTGGTGAAAAAGGAAGAGATGATGGCCTTGGAATAATCATGTATTGATATTCAAGTCATAGATGTGAGTGACATATCTGAATGAACATTAAACTGACTGTGTATTCCCACTGCTTTCAGATTTGTGCTGAGTCTGGACAGGGCAAATGACTGTTTATGCAAAAAAGGATATGATTTTGTTAAGAAACATTTTATCAGAAAGAGGATGACTACATATCATTATATATTTATAGTAATGGACAGTATCTGCCATAATAGCCATCTGCAATTTTAGTAAAATATATTTCAAATAATTGTTAAGATACAACTTTTCAAAAACTAGTTATTCCTACTAGAATTTGGTTAATTTGATATACTTGAATTGTCACATCTGTATTTATCAAGCTATCTTCTAGCTACTTCAGTCACTCAGTCAGTCAGTTCAGTCGCTCAGTTGTGTCTGACTCTTTGCGACCCCATGAATCGCAGCACGCCAGGCCTCCCTGTCTATCACCATCTCCCGGAGTTCACGCAGACTCACGTCCATCGAGTCCGTGATGCCATCCAGCCATCTCATCCTAGGTCGTCCCCTTCTCCTCCTGCCCTCAATCCCTCCCAGCATCAAAGTCTTTTCCAATAAGTCAGCTCTTCACATGAGGTGGCCAAAGTACTGGAGTTTCAGCTTTAGCATCATTTCTTCCAAAGAAATCCCAGGACTGATCTCCTTCAGAATGGACTGGTTGGATCTCCTTGCAGTCCAAGGGACTCTCAAGAGTCTTCTCCATCACCACAGTTCAAAAGCATCAGTTCTTCGGCGCTCAGCCTTCTTCACAGTCCAACTCTCACATCCATACATGACCACTGGAAAAACCATAGCCTTGACTAGACGGACCTTAGTCGGCAAAGTAATGTCTCTGCTTTTGAATACGCTGTCTAGATTGGTCATAACTTTCCTTCCAAGGAGTAAGCATCTTTTAATTTCATGGCTGCAGTCACCATCTGCAGTGATTTTGGAGCCCAAAAATGTAAAGTCTGACACTGTTTCCACTGTTTCCCCATCTATTTCCCATGAAGTGATGGGACCAGATGCCATGATCTTCATTTTCTGAATGTTGAGCTTTAAGCCAACTTTTTCACTCTCCTCTTTCACTTTCATCAAGAGGCTTTTTAGCTCCTCTTCACTTTCTGCCATAAGGGTGGTGTCATCTGCATATCTGAGGTGATTGATATTTCTCCCGGCAATCTTGTTTCCAGCTTGTGTTTCTCCCAACCCAGCGTTTCTCATGATGTACTCTGCATAGAAGTTAAATAAGCAGGGTGACAATATACAGCCTTGACGTACTCCTTTTTCTATTTGGAACCAGTCTGTTGTTCCATGTCCAGTTCTAACTGTTGCTTCCTGACCTGCATACAGATTTCTCAAGAGGCAGGTCAGGTGGTCTGGTATTCCCATCTCTTTCAGAATTTTCCACAGTTTATTGTGATCCACACAGTCAAAGGCTTTGGCATAGTCAATAAAGCAGCAATAGATGTTTTTCTGGAACTCTCTTGCTTTTTCCATGATCCAGCAGATGTTGTCTAGCTACTTACATATCCTCAATCCACTATTGTCACTGAATTCAAAGGCTCTCCCAGAAGTCGATATGCTCAGTATCCACAGTACCAGAGATTTCCATGACAACTAAAATTAGCTATATGGTCTTCGCTAGCGAAGTTTACAGTCTCTAGAATAAATCTTTTTAAATCTTAAATCTAAATATGTCATCTCCCCAACTTAAAGTTTTCCAGTGGACTTCAATTATACTTGAAATAAAATCTAATGACTTTTGCATATTTATAAAATCTCTGTAATCTAGATCTGACCTCTCAGATCTTATTTCCTTGATATCTGATTTTCCTTCCACACGATCCAGTCATGTAAGCTTGTTGGTCCTGAGAGACTTACTTCTGCCATTTCAACCAAGCTCATTTTTAACTTGGGGGCTTTACAATATCTGTAATCTTAGCTTACAATGCTCTTCCTAAGACTTCTTGTGGTGAGCAGCTTATAACATGATTCCCTAAAATCCCTATCTCCAACATCTATATCCTGTGTCATCCTCTCCCCTTGTGCATACACTGAACCTTCAGACTCACTTTTAGTGAATAAAATGTGGGAATATTAATGAGAAGTCACTTTTGAGAGTAGAATTTAGATAGTGGCGTCTCTTTGGGCTCTCTGTACTTTTCATTCATGCCCTCTAATCCCTTGTTCTAAGGAAAACCAGCTATTATGTTGTGAGAAGCCCACTTGGCAAGGAACTGATGTCTCCAAACAATGCATGAAGACTGAAGGCTTGCCAACAGCCTGTGAGGGGACCTGAAGGTAGATCCCCTGCAGCTGAGCCTGGGTGACTGCAGCCCACGCTGGCTCCTTGATTGCATCCTTAGCAGAAGCCCCAAGTCAGTGGACCCAGTAGAGCCACACCTCAGTTCCTTACCCACACAAGTTGTGAGATAATAAATATCCATTGTTTTAAGTCACAGAGTCTTAAGGTAATTTCTTATGTGCCCATAGACAACTAATATTTTTGTTCTTTTCACTTGGGCCTCAGATCTAGTATCTGTTCCTCTAAGATGGGAGAAACGGACTTTTTCTGTAAAGATCCAGATAGTAAATTTTTAGCCTTTGTAATCATATGGTCTTTCTCACAGATACCAAAATCTGTCATTAGAGCAGGAAATTAGCCAAAGACAATGTGTAAATGAATGATTGTGGCTGTTGTTCCAAGCAAATTCTCTTTACAGAATCAGATGGCAGGCCATGGTTTGCCCACTCCCACTTTAAGAGACCATTCCATCCCTTCATCTATATCATTTCTCCCACACTAAAGTCACTATCATTTTAATTTATTTTTAAAATTACCCTTCTCATTAGAATGGAAGCTGCCTCTGTGCTCAGTGGCCCACAACAGTGACCTGCATTGCTTGCTTCTTTGTTTAGCTGCTCAGTCCTGTCTGAACCTGTGACCCTTTGGACACTAACTATCCTGTCATGTTCCTCTGTCCATGGGATTTTCTAGGCAAGAACACGAGCGGGTTGCTATTCCTCCTCCAGGGGATCTTCCCAACCCAGGGATAGATCTAACCCATGTCTCCTGTGTCTCCAGAATTGCAGGCAGATTCTTTATCTTCTGAACCATCTGGGAAGCCCATGTTAAGCTATAAATACTGAATGGGGCCAAAGGTTGGTTTAGTGAAGTTGAGGTGGACTTTTCAAATGATGACATATCCAGGAACCATGTCATCAATTAAAGATATACAGAAAAGAGAAGACTAAGGTACACCATGATACAATCAAATATGTAATGTTTGTCCCATCCTATTAAAAAGGGTATTGTTTGATCTGTTTGTTCAAAGGGTAGAACTATAAAAAATCAACAACCTTCTAAAACAACCTCTGTATAAAACTTTCCCCAACCATTCCCCCAACCCCCCAAAATATTTTCCATTTTTCCTCATTTTTTTGCTATTTTTCTGCTTGGTACATACAAGGCAAATAGCTTTTTTTTTTTTCTTTTTTGTAAAAATTATTATTTTATAATGGAGTATAGTTGATTAACAAAATGTTGTGTTAATTTCAGGTGTACAGCAAAGTGATTCAGTTATACATACACATCTATCTATTGTTTTTCATAGTCTTCTTTCTCACCTAGGTTGTTACAGAGTATTGATATGAGTTCCCTGTGCTATACAGCAGATCCTTGCTTGACTAACTATTTTAAATATAACAGTGTGTACGTGTCAATCCTTAGTTTGCAATCTATTCCTTCTCCTACCATCCCCCCTTGGTTACCATGTTTATTCTCTGAGTTTATTTCTGTTTTGTAAATAAGCTCATTTGATTTTGCATGGAAGTGATATCATATGATATTTGTCTTTCTTTGTCTGACTTACTTAGTCTGATAATCCCCAGGTCCGTCCACATTGCTGCAAATGGCATTATTTCATTCTTTTTTAATGGCTGAATAATTATTCCACTGTATATATGTATGACATCTTCTTTCTCTATTACTATTTGATGGACATTTAGGTTGCTTTCATGTCCTGGCTATTGTGAATACTGTTGCAATGAACATTGGGGTGCATATATCCTTTCAAACCATATTTTTCTCTGGATATATGTCCAGGAATGCGATTGCTGAATCATATGATAGCCCTATTTTTAATTTATAAGTAACCTCCAATACTGGTCTCCATAGTGGCTATACCAGTTTACATTCCCACCAACAGTGTAGGAATATTCCCTTTTCTCTACACCTTCTCTAGCATTTATTGTTTGTAGATTTTTTGATAATGGCCATTTGACTGGTGTGAGGTAATATCTCCTTGTAGTTTTGATTTACATTTCTCTAATATTCAGTGTTGAGCATTTTTTCATGTGCCTTTTGGCCATCTGTGTCTTTAGAGAAATTTCTATGTAGGTTTTTTGCCTATTTTTTTGGTTTGGGTTGTTGGTTTTTTAAATATTGAGTCTTCATGAGCTGTTACAAATTTTGGAGATTAATCTCTTATTGGTCTCATTGTTTGCAAATGTTTTCTCCCATCCTGAGCACTGTGTTTTCATTTTGTTTATAGTTTGCTTTGCTGTGCAAAAGTTTTTGAGTTTAATTAGGTCCCATTTGTTTATTTTTGGTCTTATTTCCTTTACTCTGGGAGATGGATTGAAATATATTGCTGTGATTTATGTAAGAGAGTGTTCTCCTATGTTTTCCTCCAAGAATTAAGCAGTATCTGTTCTTATAATTAGGTCCTTAATCCCTTTTGAGTTTATTTTGTACATGATGTTAAGGAATGTTCTAATTTCATTCTTTTACCTGTAGCTGTCCAGTTTTCCCAGCACCCTTTGTTGAAGAGACTGCCTTTTCTCCATTGTGTAGACTTTTCTCTTTTGACATGGATTAATTTATCATAGGTGCATGGGTTTATTTATGGGTTTTCTGTCCTGTCCCATTGATCTATATTTCTGCTTTTGTGCCAGTACCATGCTGCTTTGATGACTGTAGCTTTGTAGTGTCATTGATAGTCAGGGAGCCTGATTCCTTCAGCTCTGTTTTTCTTTCTCAAGATTGTTTAGGCTATTTGGGGTCTTTTGTGTCTCCACACAGATTTTAAGATTTCTTTATTCTATTTCTGTGAGAAATGCCATTGGTAATTTGGAAACTAATTCAAAACACTTAACAAAGTAGCAGTAAGAACATATATATCAATAATTACTTTAACCATAAATGGATTACATTTTCCAACCAAAAGACATATAATGACTGACTGGATATAAGAACAAGACCCATATGTATATACACACTCTCTGCAAAGGACCCACTTCAGATCTAGGGATACATACATACTGAAAATGAGGGAATAGAAAAAGATATTCCATGCAAATGGAAATAGAAAGAAAGTTAGAGTAACAATGCTCATACCAGACAAAATATACTAATGAGGATATCATTACAAAAGACAAAGAAAGATACTACATAATGATTAAGGGATCAATCCAAGAAGAAGATATAACAACTGTAAATATATATATGCACCTAACGTAGGAGCACAATACATCAGGCAAATCATAACAGTCATAAGAGGAGAAATCAACAGTAACCCAATAACAATGGGGGATTTAACACCGCGCTTTCATCAATAAACAGATCATCCAGACAGAAAGTCAATAGGGAAACACAGGACTTAAATGATACTTTAGATCAGCTGGACTTAAATATTTATACAGCATTCCATCCCCAAACAGCAGAGTACATATTCTTGTCAAGTGCACATGGAATATTCTCCAGGATTGACCACATGCTGGGCCACAAAGTGAGCCTTGGTTAATGTAAGAAAATTGAAATCATACCAGCATTTTTTCTGACCATAACACTATGGGATTATTAATAGAAATTAACTACAAGAAACCAGCTAGGAATATGTAATTATTGAATTTTTTTTTTTTACAATTCTACTTCCCCAACTAGAATGTGACTTCTTTGACAGCAAAGATCCTATCTTTTGATCTTTGTATGCCAGAACCTGTCTACCATTGTCAAAGCTCTATAAAATGGTTGTTTTTCATAGTAAATGCACAATAAATCAACCCTGGAGAGAGGGAAATGTCAGGAGTTGGGTGAGAAAAAGTCAATTTAGAGGAGTAGTTTATGTTCACCCCTAGGAATTCCATTTAAAGCACAATCTACTAAATATGAATGTTCAGAAATGAGATGATCTGCTTCTGTAGTGTCTTCTATCAGGGAATATAACAAGTCATATGATTTATTTAGGTAACAGACTTTATTTTACTGGTAGAAGTAAGCACTGGAAAACTTTCTTGAATATTTGCTCTCATATAGATACCAAGCCCAATCTTCTTGCTTCATTTTGCCATATAATCACTGTTTTTATTATGGTGCAGGGTATATATGTTTCCATCTTTCTTCTGCAACAATATTTGTCATTCTCTGTAGCGTTTCATAATATTAGAATACATACCAAAATGAGAGAACAGCTGTACTTGGGTAAAACCCTGTATTTTGTAAATGGGTAATAAATGCATAATATATATTTTCCAAGGTTATAGGTGCACTGGGTACTGAAATTTATTCATAAGCATGAATCAGTAGGATAAGAATGAATCGAATTTGGCTTTTCAGCTAGGTAGTAATGTATTGGATTATGCCTTATGGGGATGGCACACATACTTTTATCCATATAATCATATGTCTGGCTCTACAAATAATGTATGTTTGTTCTTTCAGCTTAGCAAATTACAACTTGGAATTTGAGGGCAGAGTATGGTTTGGATGTCGATGTAACTGGCAGTTGATCTTAATCTTTACTGTTTTTGATTATATATAATTTATTTTAATTGCAGAGAAGCATAGATTTCAAATTTAACTCTGCTATGGCTTTCAACACAACATAGTGGAGAGAAATCACACTACAATTGATCTTTATGGCTATAGTTTGGTCTGTGATAGGACATTTGATCATTAACATTCTGGGTTATAAATAAATTGAAAAGGAATGAAAAATTGTGATGCTTTATGCTGGACTTTACATTTCTAAATTTTTGTAGCTTTGTGTTTATTGCAGAAATAATTTTTGAAAAGCAAGAAAACCATTCAAGCTATGAAATCATTCACAGTTACAATGTTTGGAAATAACCACAGGTTAGATTTTGATATTTAAGCTTCCAATCTTTTACATATGTATTTCTGTATGAAAAAATTAGGAATTAAAGTGACAATAATGTTTTAAACATTATAAACATGAATATGAATAGAAATACATTTTCTTGTTTATTTGTCTCTCTTCATTCCCCTACTAGAAGGTAAGCTCCATGGGAGCAGGGTTCTGTGGTGTTTTATTTTACTTTTTTTAACTCTTTAGTTCCCGTTGCCTACAATAATGCCTGGCACTTATTAGTTCACTGAGTTAATGATAGTTGACATTTTTATGTTATAATATGTTGTAGACATATTCTAGTTTTATTATCTTGTAAAATCATGTTATTAATGCTAGTGAAATTGTACTGGTTCACTTTTAACCAATCTTCAATTGAAGAACACTAAAGTTCTAAATTTTTACATATTTGAAAAAATATTTTTTTCATATCCTAATAGTTTCTTTTCCTCTACTTTCACTGGATAAAGCAGAACTTCAAGAGTAATACTGAACTACAATGATTGCAATAGGAATGCTTATGTTAATCCTGAATTAAATGGAATATCTCTGAAGTTTTATATTTAAATTCAGTGTTAGCTTTTGGCTTCAGTTAGATATTCTTATGGTTTTGAAGAAATATACTTCTATTTATATTTTACTATTTTTAAAAAGCATTTAAAAATAGTGATAAGTGAAATATTATAAAAATTCTTTGTCATTTGTTCTATTAACATGATGATTATCAAATTTTCCCAATATCAAATAATTTTTAACTTATAGAGGATACTTATTTTAGTCATGATGTTATCTTTTATATACTTTTGGATTAACCTAGCTGGCATTTTGATTTGAATTTTGTTTTGTTTATAAACAAAATCTGTCTCTAATTTCCTTTTATAGAACAAACACAGGCAGTTTTTGATTAAGGGAAGTTGGCTAATTTCACTGAGAAGATTTACCTAAATCCTTCCTATGCTCTTGAATGGTTAATTTGCAAGAATATTATGTTTCTGAAAATTTGAAAGAAATCAACAATAACAGTCTTGAGATCTTTATTTATTTATTTATTTGTTTTGGTATCTCATTGTAGTTTGTTTTTTTTTAGGGCAATTTTTTTTTTAAATTTTACTTTATTTTACTTTACAATACTATATTGGTTTTGGTTTTGCCATACATCAACATGAATCAGCCATGGGTGTATATGAGTTCCCAATCCTGAACCCCCCTCCCACTTCCTTCCACATACCATCTCTCTGGGTCATCCCAGTGCACTAGCCCCAAGCATCCTGTATCCTGCATCAAACCTAGACTGGTGATTCATTTCTTACATGATATTATATATGTTTCAGCGTCATTCTCCCAAATCATCCCACCCTCTCCCTCTCCCACAGAGTCCAAAAGATCTTTAAAATAGATGAACATTTGAAAATATATTTCCTTTATTCCCTAGGAATCATTTTATTATGGTGGTAATCTTATATAGTATAGCATTTTGCCATTCCCTTAACATAGAGTTCTGCAAAATTGCACAGATTTTTTCTTTTTCTTTCTCTCTCTTTTTTTTTTTTTTAGATTTCAGGACACTGAGTATTAAGGAGAATAGAGTGTCAGTTCAGTTCAGTCGATCAGTCGTGTCTGACTCTGCGACCCCATGAAACTCCAGTATTCTTGCCTGGAGAATCCCATGGATGGAGGAGCCTGGTAGGCTACAGTCTATGGGGTCACACAGAGTCAGACACGAATGAATGACTTCACCTTCACCTTCACCTTCATGAATCACAGTATGCCAGGCCTCCCTGTCCGTCACCAACTCCCAGAGTTCACTCAGACTCACATCCATCGAGTCAGTGATGCCATCCAGCCATCTCATCCTCTGTTGTCCCCTTCTCCTCCTGCCCCCAATCCCTCCCAGCATCAGAGTCTTTTCCACTGAGTCAACTCTTCGCATGAGGTGGCCAAAGTACTGGAGTTTCAGCTTTGGCATCATTCCTTCCAAAGAAATCCCAGGGCTGATCTCCTTCAGAATGGACTGGTTGGATCTCCTTACAGTCCAAGGAACTCTCAAGAGTCTTCTCCAACACCACAGTTCAAAAGCATCAATTCTTCAGGGCTCTGCCTTCTTCACAGTCCAACTCTCAAATAGAGTGTGACATTCCTCAAATTAATTAATTCTGGTAGCCCCTCCCAGTTTTTATGGCATTTCATAAAACATTTTTTTTCTCCACAACACTGAGAAAAATTGTCAAAGTTTTCTTAAAATACATCTCTGTAACCATCCCACCAACATTGATTCCAGGCTCTGATATTGAGCGGTTGGTTGTATGACCTTAGACAAGTTTAGCAACTTTCTCTGCTATTTTCTCTTTAAGACTCATCTCACTAAGACTTATCTCACTAAGTCTCAACATTCTTAACTATAAAATGAGGATAATAATAATATCTAACTCATGGAGCTGTGAAAAGTACTAATTGAAATTAAATATGTGAAGTGTCTGCTACATAAACTTTCAAAAATAGTATTATTAATAATGGGCATTAAATCAATATTGGCAAATTGCACTTTTTAATAAAATAACTTTTCTAGATTTTTAAATGTATTTTCACAGAGAAATATGAATTATCTTATAATTTTTGACTCTAAAGGTTCTCTTTTCTCATTTCAAGTGTTATATTTATGGTTTATTTAATTACCAAGCATATATTATTCCTTTTTTCTTTCATAGGCTAGCTATTATATTGTCAATTCTATTTTACATTTTTTAAATTTTCTGATTTTTATTCTATTTTTAAAACTTTCTTTTCCTATGTTCTTAAAACGGGGGTGGGGCATTCAGGTTTGGCAGTATTCACTCCTGTTCCTAAGTCACAAGTTGACTTAAGTCTTTACTTCTTCACAGACCAAACCCCAGACCAAAAGTTCAATCGCTAGCAGAGAAAATTGCTGTATTTTCTTTGTTTTCTATTTTGTAATGTAGAAATATGTAGTCTCCTTTTAATTTTATGAGTGATTATTTCAGAATGTTTAATATTGTAAGTGAACTTAAACTCTCTAAATATCATATCATCAATTAAAGAAAATATTTTTATTTCCCTAAATAAGATGAGCAAATTAAAACATCTTTACTTCTCTTTTGTACATTTCATACTGGTCCTTTTAAAAATGAGGTTGGTGTATAGATTATACATATTTAAAACAATTTTTCTTTCTAAAAAATTTGTTTTAATATAGTTGATTCACAATGTTGTGTTAGTTTCAGGTGTACAGCAAAGTGAATCAGTTGTACATATACATATATTGACTCTTTTTTATATTCTTTTCCATATATATAATGGCATAGGTCATTATAAAGAATTTAGTAGAGTTCCCTAGTGGATATATGCCGATATAATCTCTCAATTTATTGCTTGTCCCCTTCCCCTCTGGTAACTATAAGACTATTTTCTACATTTGTGACTCTGTTTCTTTGTTTTATTTTTTAATTTCTATTTTTAAAATAAACTCACCTATACCATTTTTTAGAGTCCACATGTAAGCAGTATCATGTGATATTTGTCTTTCTCTATCTGACTTACTTCACTCATTATGACAATCTCTAGATCCATCCATGTTGCTGCAAATAGCATTATTTTGTCTGTTTTATGGCTGGGTAATATTCCACTATACATATGTCATCTTTATTCATTTCTCTCTTGATGAACATTTATGTTGCTTCCATGTCCTGGCTGTTGTAAATAGTGCTACAATGACTATTTGGTAGCATATAACTTTTTAAAAAATTAATTTATCTTTAATTGAAGGATAATTACTTTATAGAATTTTGTTGTTTTCTGTCAAACATCAACATGAATCAGCCATAGGGATACATATGTCCCCTCCCTTATGCCCAAGAGTGGGACTGCTGGGTCATATAGGAGCTTTATTTTTAGTTTTTAAGGAACCTTCCATAGGTTCTTCATAATGGGTGTACCAGTTTACATCCCCACTGAAACAAAACTGTTTACTTTTTAAAATAAAATGGGGATCATTTTTTTTTTTACAGCCTGTACTAATTTGAATATTGCCAGCATCATTCCCTTACACCCCAGTAGCCCTGGGATTTTTTTTTTTCCAATGGTAAATCTTTTATGATATTTAAAATTTTTGGTTTGCTTTTCTCTCCACATCAGTGTTTGTCACAGGATAGTGTGTTTGTATATATTATTTACATTTATAGATATTCATGTATTCTTATATGGTGGTAAAGTAAATGATAGCAATATTATAAGGAGAGATGTATCAAGATTATTTTGTTATTATAAGTTACTCATACTATCTGTGATGTGAAGTAGAATAGTGTTATTTGAAAGTGGACTTGGATTAGTTGTAAATGTAAATTGCAAGCCTCTAAAAAAAAATAAGAAATGAAGTATAACTGATATAAAAAAAAGGAGAGAAAATCAAATAGTCGCTTAAAACCACACATGGAAGAAAAACCAATGGAAGACAAAAATAGGGACAAAAAAACAAGGGCAACAAACTGAGAACATTAACAAATATGGTAGATGTTAATCCAACAGTATTAACAAAAACTTTAAAACATCAATGGTCGAAATATACCTGTTGAAAGAAGAGGCTGTCAAGAGTGCATCAAAAAACTACACCTAACTATATATTGTCCATAAGAAACCCACTTTAAATACAGTGACACATGTAGATTAAAAGTAAAGGGAGGGAGAAAAATACACCACTCTAATAACATCAATCAAAAAAAGCAGGAGTAACTGCTAATTTCAGAGCAGATTTCAGAACAAGGAAAGTTATCAGGAATAAAGAAGGACACTTCATAATGATGGGGAGTCATTCTCCAGAAAGCCATAATAATCTTTAACACATATGCATCTAACAAAAGAGTATCAAAATGCACGGGGCAAAAATTATAGGACTGTAGGGAGAAATACTAACAGATGAATTCAATATCATAGCTGGAGACTTCAACATCCCTCTATCAGAAATGGACAGATCCAGCAGGCAGAAAACCATAAAGACATATTTGAATTCAGTAACATAACAGTCAACTGTATAGAATGGACATCTACACTAGTTGAGCCAATAATAGGAGAATATACATTCTTCTGATGCTGACCAAGAGAGACCACATTTGAGTCATGAAGCATAACTTACCAAATTTGAAATAATAGAAATCGCACTCTACTAGCTCTCAGACCACAGTGGAATTAAGCTAGAAATCAGTAACAGAAAGATAGCTGGAAAATACCAAAATACTTAGACTTTAAGGAATACACTTCTCAATAACACATAGGTCAATGAAGAAATCCTAAGTGAAATTTAAAAAAATTGGAATATATGCAAAGAAACATCAAAATTTGGGGGATGCAATGAAAACATTTTGCATAGAGGGGAAATTTATAGCATTTAATGCATGTATTGGGAAAATAAGATCTATAATCAATAATCTAAGCTTTCATGTTAGGAAATTATTTTAAAAAAAATTATATCCAAAGTAACCAAAATACAACAAATAAGAAAAATTAGAGCACAAATAAATTGAAGCCAGTAGGTAAATTCAGTGAAACCAAGAATTGGTTCTTGGAAAAGATCAGTAAAACCGCTAAGCCTCTATCTAGGCTAAGAAGATGAGAGAGGACAGAAATTACTAATTTGAGAAATAGGATATCACAATAGGTCCCATGGATAATAAAAGGCTAGTAAAAGAATGTCAAGTACAACTCTAGGCCCAGAAATTTGATAACCAAGAATTTATCTTTACCAGTTCCTTGAAAGACATAATCTACCAAAACTCACACAAGAAAAAAACAGACAATCTGAACAGGCAGATCAGTTAAACATATTAAATCAATAATTAAATATGTTTCAAAACAAAAACACCAGGTCTGATGGGGAAGGGATCTTCTTCAACTTGCAAAGCATATCTACAGAACAGCTACACCTAACATCTAAAGGGAAATACAAGTTAAAAAAAAAAAAGCTAACTATCTGGCTATGAAAAGAAAGGAACTTTAATTGCATATTGCTAGGTGAGAGGAGCCAGTCTTTAAGCTGTATGATTCTATTATATGACTCTAGAAAAGGCAAAACTATGGCGACAAGAAAAAGATCAGTGGTTCTGGGACAACCCAGAGGGATGGGATGGGGAGGGAGTTGGGAGGGGGGTTCAAGATGGGGAACATATGTACACCCATGGCTGATTCATGTCAGTGTATGGCAAAAACCACCACAATATTGTAAAGTAATTATCCTCTAATTAAAATCAATAAATTAATTTAAAAAAAAGATCAGTGATTGCCAGTTGAAGGAGAAGGGGAGTTAGGTGAAACACAGAAGATTTTTAGGGCAATGAAGATATGTTGATCCTTGAAGAACATGGATTTGAACTGCCTGAGTCACTTTACCATGGATTTATTTCAATAAATATATAACTGCATTTTCATTTTATGGAAAATGGAAAAGTTTGTGTTCAATTAGAGAGCACAATTTGTTCTCTAGAATCAAAAGAATTGTTTTTGAGTCCTGATTCTATCCACTTTGTTTCAGCTTCCTGCCTTCGGGTGAACCATTTATCAGTTCCTTTGCTTTTGAGGCAGAGAGAGCCTTATGTGGATTTTTGACTGCCTTCTGCCTTGCTCAAGGGTCTACTGTACTGTGTATATCATTATAATAGCAGATAAATGTATAAATCCATAGAATGTACAACCAAAAATGAACCCTAATGTAAACTATGGGCTTTGCATTATTATATGGGTCAATGTAGGTTAATCAGTTATAACAAAATGTACCACCCTGATGGGGATTTTGATAACTGAGGAGGATATGAATGAGAAGGGTCAGGAATTATTTGCGAAATTTCTGTACCTTCTGCTCAATTTTGCTGTGAGCCTAAAACTTCTCTAAAATATAAAGGATATAAAGGCAGTTGATCTCTAAATCAACTAATTCAGCTCTTACACAGATGATTTTTCTTTGCATTATCTACTGGATTATTTACTTAGGAAATTATTATTTTTCCTAGGTTTTCTCTTTAGTGTCTCATTAGAATATTGCGAAGTGCTGATTATTATTTTTGTAATAAAAGTGTTTTTCTCCTTCAGCAGCTGTTTTACTAGCTGCTCATTTTTATTTCCTTACCTTCTTCATTGTTCTGGTTGCTGGATGCCCGTGGCTCCCTTTAAGCATTCTCCTGATGGCTCACTGAGGCACAGGTCCACTGGACTCTGTCAGGCCAGCATCCAAGAGGCACACTCATACAGAACTGAAAGCTGCCGTCTCTGAGTATCCGCACATCTCCTTTCAGATATGGCACCTTCTGTCTTTAACTGGGGGCCTCAGATGCCAGCCTTAGGTTGCTCCACTTTAAGAAAGAGAAAAAAAAAAAAGTTCTCTCTGCTGCTGTCTGGAGTTCCATATAGTCCAGCTTCACAGTTGGATCTCATGCATAGAGGCCTCCAAGACTCTTATGACTCGGGTTAGACTGACAGAAAATTTTTAAAAAAAGGGGGGGAGGTATAATTTTCTATGTACTGTATTGCTGAAATCCTTTTGTCTATAAGCAAGAGAAGATCAGATATGCATAAATCACAGAATACACACCTCCTTCATTTTTTCAGCCTGTGTTATGTACCATATCAGCTCTTCCAGCTGTAATGAACACAGTGCCTTAGGGAAGCCCTCAGAGGGAGAGAAGCACAAGGTTAATAAGCAACTCAACCTCTTTTCCTTCTTTCTCTTCTGCTCAGCATCCTTAGCAGGTTATCTTCAGTTTTACAAATGAGCTGTTTAAAAACCAGAAGCAAAGAGTGGTGGGAGATAGTAATTCATCTCTTGTCAGGTAAAAAAGTTTCCCTGGAAGCCCCCTTCTACCTCGTTGTTCAGAACAGGTTTACATGACCACCCTCACGTGCAAGGGAGCCTATGGTGATGACGCGGATGGCTCACAATTATAACATTTATCATGGAGGCAGGCAGATTCTGCACTGCATAAGAAGAGAAAGGAAAGGGAAAGGAAAGGAACTGCTGTTGGAATAGGCCTGCTGTATTCCCAGAAGGCTGTTGGAAGTTAGGTCTCAAGTGGGAAAAAATGTCTTTGGCTATGGAAAAAATTTGCTTTCTTTCATGGTCGTTTCCCTCAGCTTGGGGCAGTGTCTGCATGTGTGGGTCAGTGTTCAGGATGGAGTATCATTTTCCAAGATCCCTCATCCTGTTGCTGTGACTCAGGTCTTCATCTGGTCTTCGTCCCTGAGAATTCCCTCTAAGATCTGGCCTATCTTTTATCGATAGTCCTAGTTTCCATCACTGTTGCAGATTTATATCTGTTTTTGCATAAGAATCTCAGGGGAAATTGACAATGGATGTGGGAAGTCATTACTGAGTCAGTTACTGAATCTTCAATTTTCTACATTAGCTTGAAGAGATATTTTTCAATGTACAAAAACAAGTCTGATTGACAATCAGAATTCTAGCTGCTCTGAACATGTTAATGAGCAAGATAATTATAGGTTTTACTTTTTGCAGTGATATATTTTTTTCTCTAAAAATTTCTGTTGATTTTTTTTCCTTTAATGTTCAGTTATTAATTTATATGGTGCTAGATCATGAGGCATAAGGTGGCTGAATATGGTTTGATTCATGAAGGCAGTTTCCAGAGGGAGCAGAAAAGGCAAGTCAAGATAGTAAACCCCAGACAGAGGGACTCCTACAAATGTACTGATCTGTATTAAAAAATACTAAGTGTAGAGCAAATGGGCACAGTTTACATGGTTAGAATGATGTTGGGAGAGTCTTGTTTGGCTAAGCCACGAAGAACCTATTTCAAATGAGATTTTTACTTTGTCGTGATATTTTGAGGAAGAAGGGGGTAAAATAGAGAAAACTATATATATTAACATAATGTAGATGATATTTAAATCTTTAATATGATATGTGTGCTCAGTTGCTCAGTATATCTGAATCTTTGTGACCCCATGGACTGTAGCCCGCCAGGCTCTTCTGTCCATGGGATTCTCCAGGCAAGAATACTGGAATGGGTTGCCATTTCCTTTCTTCGTATGACATATTTTTTTCATAGTATTTGAGAGATAAAGCATTCTTTACAGCCTGCTATATTTAGGTAAGCCTTATTCTCTAGACACAAAACATTCTATGTCTCACAGTAACACTCAAAATACAGTCCATGGGCTAGCAGCTGCTGTATTACTGAGAGTTACTTAGAAATGCAGAGCCTTAGACTGCACACCAGACCTGCTGAATCAGTATCTTATTGAACCAAGACCCCAGGTACACTGATGTTGGAGAAACACAAATCCTGTGTCTGAAAGTGGCGAAAGCATGGAAATGAGGAGGGAAACACTGATCAACTTATTTCAGGACACTACGGTGACTAGAAGTTTTTACTTTCTATATTACTTCAGGTTCAACTTTATTTACATAGAATTACACACATCAAAAGCCTTCTGTATTCACCAGTGACTCCATCCAAGGCCTCAGTTCTAATTTTCAGAAGAACTTTTTTGTATTAAGTGAGAGTAGAGGTTAAAATGAGCTTCTCTGGTAGCTCAGCTGGTAAAGAATACACCTGCAATGCAGGAGACCCTGGTTCAATTCCTGGTTCGGAAGGATCCCCTGGAGAAGGGATAGGCTATGCACTCCAGTATTCTTGCCTGGAGAATTTCCATGGACAGAGGAGTTTGGTGGGCTACAGTCCATGGGGTCACAGAGAGTCAGGTAGGACTGAGTGACTAAGCACAGCACAGAGGTTAAAATACTAATGTTACTGAAATAAGTATTACATTATCCTATTGACAAAAGAGGAAAGGCTTGTACTAGTTCATGTGTGTGTGTGTGTGTGGGTGTGTGTGTGTGTGTGTGTCTATGTGTTTAAATAATTATGAAGCAGGGCCCAACAAAATTGGAATCAAAAGTTTGCATCTGGGGAAGGGATAGATCTGAACCACGAAGCATGACTGCAAGGACCGTGCCCACGGGAGTCACAGAAGAGCCCTGGGAAATTGATATGCAGGAGGTTCCAAACAAGAAAGTTAGAAAAGACAGCTTGGAAGCAAAGTTTACTCAGGGTCAGTCCCAACAAACCTACCTGCTTAATGTATGTGAATTGTTCATATAACACATTTGATTCCCTTGGCAACTCTTTCCTGAAAAAAATGTCACTTGCAATCTTCCAGCTTGAATTCCTGAAGAGTTAAACAAAACATCAATTTTCAGAAAATTCTTTCAAAATGAAATATCTGAAGTGTTTTCTTTATTAAACTTTGGTTCTGTACCAGAGTGAAGCTTTAAGATAACTCCATAAAAAGACAAATTGAAAACATTTGTTTTCAATGTCTCAATGACAGCTTTGACTAAATCTAATTTTAAAAATTGTAATGAACTATTTTAAAATGTTTGAAAAAAACTTTTATTTTTACATTTCAACAATGAAGGACGTTGAAGCATGCACATTATGATTTTGCTCTACATAAGTGATTCTTTAAGATCTATCCTTTTTTTCATTAAAAGAAACAACAATTTAAAATAATCTCAGATGGGAAATGAATACTGCCATTTCTGAGTGATTGTTACTTGCCAGCTTTGGCACCAAGATGCTTAAGATAAATACTTCAGAAGAAATAGTTATTTCAGTGCATTTTCACATGAAAATTAGTTTAAATAAAGAAAATGTACTCAGAAATTTTGGAACAAACCCTCAACCCAGGTCTCCCTGTTCCCCATGCCTCATGTGCACAGGAGCAGTCAGGGGAGGTGAGCTCAAACCTAAAGTTAATCTTGCCTTTCTGTGAGAACTTTGACCTTCCCTGCCTGTCTTGTCTGTTAAGCAAGTAGCTTAACAGACTCTTTGTTCCCCCATCATCTGAGTATTGGATCCCCCAAATAACTGTCTCATACAAAAATGTATTAGATATCTTGAAAAGTATAGGACTCTATTACTAAATGTGAATATTTGACTAGTGCTGCAAATAGTAGAAAGATTATTTTTTTGGTATCAAAAATGACACTTTGTTAAGCTCATCCAAAATTATGTTCAAATGTTTTGTCATGCCAAGAGATAAGTACTGAGAACAGTAGGACAGAATGAATGTTCATCTAATTTCTATTGTTCTTAATATATATAGTAGATATGAAAACTCACCTGTAAACTTGGTATGCTCACATTTCTTGTATACATATGTAAAGGGGGTATACGTATATAGATGCTGATGGGGTACCCTAGTGGCTCAGATCATCAAGATTCTGCCTGTAACACAGGAGACCCAGGTTTGATCCCTGGGTTGAGAAGATCCCCTGGAGAAGGGAATGGCAGCCCACTTCAGTATTCTTTCCTAGAGAATTCCATGGGCTAAAGGAACCTAATGGGCTAAGGTCCACAGGGTCGCACAGAGTCAGACATAACTGAGAGACTCTCACTCATTCCCTCACTCATCATATGTAGAAATATTCTTCATATATGGCTGTATTTGTCATTTATGTATGTATAGTGTATAGGAATTTGTATATACCAATACACATATATGTAAGTATATTTAAAATTCTCTATTTCTAGTGAAGTTGAAACATTTTCTGTACATTTATAGCCATCTTTATTATTCTTTTTCTTAAATGTGCTCCATTTCCTACATTCTCTACACACCTGTTAGTAAAAGAATGGCACATTATATTTGTTAGCATGTTCTCTTTATATATTATGTGTCACGTTTTTATCATGTTTTTCAACTTTATCTCCAGATTATACAGCTTGCCTTTTGCTTATTTTTTCTTTGCTTTAGTTTTAAATTTTAAAAGTTTTAAAGTCTTATGTATCTAAAAGTCTTTTATTGACCTAAATGAAGAACTGTTTGTTAAGCAGCTTACTTTGAAGCGGTCATTTAAAGTCAAATGAGTTGAAATATGATAGCAGATATAGATCAGAAGACTCTTTGGAGGTCCAGAACTCTCCCACTGAGGGCTCAGGAGATAGAAACATTTTAAATAAATAAATAAACAAACAGAATGCTTTGTTTTCAGAGCACAGTCACTGTTCATTTTTATATCTCAAAATAAACATCTCACCATTCTTATGCATTATTCAAACATGAAAAGATAAGTGTCTGCATACATAATTAAATGGTATGCACTGGATAGAATCTGGACTCATTTGATAAACCCGAGTAGAGCAATCTTTATAGCTTTTCCCTTGTTTTCTCTAATTAGAGAGAAATTTACATATAATCACAGTTGCTGCATGAGAGAGGAGAAATCTATTTTAATCATTTTACTACTTCATTTTAAAAGCCATGTATTAACAACTTTAAAATACTGCTAGCTTTTTAATTTAAAATCGCCACTATTATACATAAATATTAAGATATTACTGAAATAATATGATGGTATGCTATATCTGTTGCATTATATATATTCCATATTATTATCTTCTTTCTTCTCCATTTTCATATTGAACTAAAATTCTTTTCTCAAAATATACTTGTGACTTATTACATTTTGAGTTTAATATTGAGGCATTTAAGATTATTCATTTAGAAAGAAAGACTGAAAAATAAATAATGCACATTTTGAATAATTTTTCTTTTTAATTTAAAAGTTGAGCATTGTTGGATAAGATTGAACAGTCACAGATATCACTTGTATGGCATAGTTACTATATAACACTTAATTGAAATGGGGAACTTTGATTTTGTAAATTTGTCAAAGAAATTACTCATTTTCTGAACTTTTCTTTGTGGGATTCTTCGATGGCATTAAGGTTCACATAGCAGTGTCAGAATTCTTCCTGTACCACACTTTGGGGCTTGTTTGTACATGGCTATCTCCTGATATGAGACTATAATTTAAAGGCCAGGCGATGTGCTTTTTACTCCCAGTTCCTAAAGGAACTGCACGTGGATGTGGCAGGAGCTCAACCACGGGGTGATGAATGCATGAATACGTATGTATATGGATGTGAGTTTTCTGATGGATGCAGATTTACAATACTGTGTTAGTTTCGGGTGTAGAGCATGGTAATTCAGTGTTATTGCATATTCTTTTATGTTATTGTTCAATTGCTTTAGCAGGTCCGACTCTTGTGATCCCGTGCATTGTAGCCAGCCAGGCTCCTCTGTCAGTGAGATTTCCTAGGCAAGAGTACTGGAGTGGATTGCCATTTCCTTCTCCAGGAGATCGTCCCAATCAGGAATCAAACCTGTGTCTCCTGCATTGGCAGGTGGGTTCTTTACCACTGAGCCACTAGGGAAGCCCATATTCTTTTAACAGATCAATACAAAATAATAGCTGTCATTCCCTGTCCTATATAGTAAATTCATGTTTCTTATCTATTTTATATATAGTAATTAGTATCTGTCAATCCCATACTCCTTATTTGTCCCTTCCTGGTTCCCTCTTTCCTTTGAGAGTCACAAGTTTATATTCAATACCTGTGCGCCTGTTTCTGTTTTGTAAATAGGTTCATTGATATTTTTAGATTCCACATATATGTGACTTCATGTCACATAATACTTGTTTTTCTCTGCCTAACTTACTTCACTTGAAACTATGATAATCTCCAGTTCCATCCATGTTGCTTCAAACTTCATTCATATGGCTGTATAATGTTCCACTCTGAGTGTGCACATGTGTATATGCCACACCTTAATTTGGGTTGCTTCCACATCTTGGCTACTGTAAATAGTATTGCTGCAAGCATTGTGTTGCATGTATGTATCTTTTTAAATTAGTGGGTTTCTTTTTTGAATATATACCTAGAAGAGGAACGAATAAATTATATGGTAATTCTATTTTTAGTTTTTTAAGGAACCTCCATAGTGTTTTCTATAGTGGCTGCACCAGTTTACATTTCTAATAACAGTGTACAAGGCTTCTGTTTTTTGAACGTGGATTGTTCTGAAATGCCTAAACATAAATGTTAATTGGATGTTTGTCCTTTTGTCAAATTTGAAGTTATTAAAATTTATGCAACAGTTTATTCTAGAGTACTCAAAAATGGAGAGGCAGCAGCCTTAGAAAGCAGTGTACACATTGCAGTTAAAACTTTCCCAGTATGTCAACCATTAAGATATTAGAATGAAGCACTGCATTTCAGTCAAAGGACGCTTATCCATATAACATTCCTAATCAACTGAAGATCTCTACGGGGAACCCCAAAATTTTAGTTAAAACGAGAGTTTTTAAGTATAGTCTGGAAGTTCAGAATGAGAACTAAACAAGCCATGGCAGATGGATTCTTGCTCTATTTCTTATATGTAAGGATTCTGAAATCCCTACTATGATGTTTATAACTCCAAGCTGACAAGAGATACTCTTTTGCCATCCCAAGGATTCTTATTATTTTATTTCAAAATATCATAGTTATTTCAGGGTTACTACAGATATTATATTTTAGACTACATAGATTGTTTAGCATTGTTTTGTGGGTGGTTATAGGTTGATTTTGTAAAAGTTTTATGATAATAAGGGGAACTGCAAATTTAAATATGTGCATGGTACATACAATGAATATTTCTACTTATAAGTGCTAAATCAGTTTCTACAAATGACATCTATAAGGATATCACTTTTTAGCAAGTAAGGGAGAAAAAGTGGTACATGAAATAAAGAGGACATGTTAAGTAATTTTGGGGCAAGAAAATTATGCCTATTTTTTCAAAGGCTTTAATTGTTTTAGATCCTAGGAGCAAATTTTTGAAGTGATTTTTAAGGTATATATTATACCACATGTCTTCTTTTCCCCCATAGATTTAATGTTTCCTCTTCATTTCCCCCTAGTTTCATGGTTCTTCGTGAGCCACATGTACTCCTTCAAAGAAACAAAAACAAATTTGCCTTCTTGGTGGAAGTCTGCCTAAGGCTTTGGTATTCACAGCACAGCTTGTCTTACCTTTTACTGAGCTGGGGAAAAGTCAGGAATGTTTCATCATTTTGCCATTGAAACACTCCTGGTTGAAAAGTCCTGGAATAAAATAGAGCTATGTATTTTCTTGCTCTTCAAACAAGCAAAGGAAATAGGAACATATTTCATCAAAAATTACTTCTGTTTGTAAACAGAGTCAGACCATTTTGTGGTCCCTCATTGATGATGGATTGGATTAACTACTTTATAAATAACTTTGGGTATTATATATGACAAGTTGTAAAAAACATTGCAAAAAAAATTATCTTCTGTTTTTGGGTCAATTTTTTCTTTAATCTGTTACTTCAGTTTAGACATAGAAGCAGCAGGTTTAGCATAAAGATACTCAATATAGAAGGAGACACATGAGTGTCTCATTAGAATACTAATGCTCAGAATCCTCACAGCGTTGGCAAAGTTAATGGTTGCCCTCAGAGCTGAGCCTGCTGGGATGATGGCTCACTGACAAATAACTCCATGTTGATAAAACTGATAAAATCAACAGTATCAAATACTCACAAAAACACTACAGATCCACCAGAGAATATGATTTCATCTCACTGCTCAGGAATTGTGCTTATTTAGGGAGATTGGGCTCTCGGGAAATTTACCTCCATTTACTTGTAAGACATATTTTGCTTTCCAACACATGTTCCAATTAAGCTCATTGTGCACACAATTGTGCTTAGGGTGCACACCTAAACTGATGCACACCTTGTATTTAGGACTGAAGTAAATAGTTTCCCAATGTACCTTCTATCCACTTCCATTTTATTGTGATCCTAAATTTTATAAACATATGACTTGGTAAAAAAAAAAAAAAAAGAAAGAAACTAACTTGGTTTCCTACAATCATGATCCTCAGTATGAGTTGCTGATGCATCCAGGGCCTGACATCCATGTGTCAGTCAAGGTAACAACAGTTCCACTTCCACAGTATTTCATGGGATTCTCAGGATTTAGGTCACTTTGTCTCTAGCATTGGCTAGCATATGACAGCCCACTCCAGTACTCTTGCCTGGGAAATCCCATGGACAGAGGAGCCTAGTGGCTAGAGTCCATGGGGTCACAAAGAGTCAGACATGACTGAATGACTAACACTTTCACTTTCAGTATCACTCTGAAGCTGTATATAAGCCTAAGAAGGAAAGTAATAGTTTGACAACTGAATTTATAAATTGAGGCAACTGAATCTAATTCCAATAACCTGTAGTTTTTTTCTAATTAATATACATAAAATATTAAAGATTTCCTCAGTGATCAATGCAAAGAAATAGAAGGAAACAATAGAATGGGAAAGAATAAAGATCTCTTCAGAAAATTAGAGATACTGAGGACAAATTTCATGCAAAGATGGGCACAATAAAGGACAGAAATGGACCTAACAGAAGCAGAAGATATGAAGAAGAGGTGGCAAGAAGACACAGAAGAACTATACAAAAAACATCTTCATGACCCAGATAACCATGATGGTGTGATCACTCAGCTAGAGCCAGACATCCTGGAATGTGAAGTCAAGTGGGCCCCAGAAAGCATCACTACGAACAAAGTTAGTGGAGGTGATGGAATTCCAGTTGAGCTATTTCAAATCCTGAATGATGATGCTGTAAGCGCTGCACTCAATATGCCAGCAAATTTGGAAAGCTCAGCAGTGGCCACAGGACTGGAAAAGGTCAGCTTTCATTCCAATCCCTAAGAAAGGTAATGCCAAAGAATGCTCAAACTACTGCACAATTGCACTCATCTCACACAATAGCAAAATAATGCTCAAAATTCTCCAAGCCAGGCTTCAACAGTACATGAACCATGAACTTCCAGACGTTCAAGCTGGTTTTAGAAAAGACGGAGGAACCAGAGATCAAATTGCCAACATCTGTTGGATCATAGAAGAATCAAGAGAGTTCCAGAAAAATATCTGCTTTATTGACTAGGCCAAAGCCTTTGACTGTGTGGATCACAACAAACTGGAAAGTTCCTCAAAAGATGGGAATACCAGACCACCTGACCTGCCTCCTGAGAAATCTGTATGCAGGTCAAGAAGCAAGAGTTAGAACTGGACATGGAACAACAGACTGGTTCCAAATCAGGAAAGTAGTACGTCAAGGCTGTATATTGTCACCCTGCTTATTTAACTTATATGCAGAGTACATCATGAGAAATGCCAGGCTGGATAAAGCACAAGCTGGAATCAAGGTTGCCGGGAGAAATATCAAGAACCTCAGATAAACAGATGACACTTCCCTTATGGTAGAAAGTGAAGAAGAATTACAAAGCCTCTTGATGAAAGTGAAAAAGGAGAGTGAAAAATCTGGCTTAAAACTCAACATTCAAAAAATGAAGGTCATGGCATTCAGTCCCATCACTTCATGGCAAATAGATGGGGAAACAATGGAAAGAGTGAGACTTTATTTTGGGGGGCTCCAAAGTCACTGCATATGGTGACTGGAGCCATGAAATTAAAAGACACTTGCACCTTGGAAGAAAAGCTATGACAAGCCTAGACAGCATATTAAAAGCAGAGACATTACTCTGCCAACAAAGGTCCATCTAGTCAAGGCTATGGCTTTTCCAGTAGTCATGTATGGATGTAAGACTTGGACTATAAGGAAAGCTGAGTGTGGAAGAATTGATGGTTTTGAACTGTGGCGTTGGAGAAGACTCTTGAGAGTCCCTTGAACATCAATGAGATCAAACCAGTCATTCCTGCCAGGGGCCAGCGTGAGGAACTCCACCCATGGCAAAGGTCATGAGGAAGGAGGCTTGGCATACGCCAAGGTGTGATCAAGCCTCAGGAAACCCCCTGTTCCCGAGCATCTAACCCCAAAACCAGAGTCTGTTTTATGCTCTCACCTACACCTCTGACTTTACGGGGGGCTCTCCCCCATAACCCTTTCTCTCGGAGAAGGAGTAAACGTGCAGCTCCAAGGCAATAAAAATTCCTGGGCGTGACAAGAGTGTTTCAGCTTACGGACTCCTCTGAAGGTTATCTAGCCCACCTGTATAGGTTCGTCCAGCCACATGTGATTGTTTACAGCCTCCCAATCTGAGAGGCACGAGATGTTTTAGACTTACTCTAGGCAAATTCCTTTGGGGAGTTGGAAATTATTAGTATAGTGAGTTGGTTAGGAATTATATTGGTGAAGGGTTTTTCATTTGTTGTGTCAATAATTGCTGCTAATTCCCTGTCTGGGTGGGACAAGGATGTCTCAGGTCAAACCTCTCTGCTGACAGACTAGCTTGTGTGACAGGATTATCCATACTCCTGCCACATGATTGTTTGCTACCTTTTAACCATAAACAGCACAGAGAGTTTTGGAGTATTTGGAGAGTCTTAATTAGCATAGGGCTTTTTCTTCTTGTTGAGTCAATGATTGCCACCAGGCCTCCATATCCTTAGGCACCTGAGAATATATTAATCAATGTATTTGGACTATAGAAAAGGAAATATAGTAGTTTTTAAGGTTAGCAATACTAGACTTTTTGAGTTAATGGATTTTTTCTTTTGTAATAGATCACTGTACTTTGTTATAAATCACTGTGTCCTTGCTATGTAAAAATGTAACTTCATCACTATCTTAAGACTAAATAGATCTTAAGGGGAACGTTGGTAAAAGGATTTTCATTTGTTGGGCTGATGTTCACTGCTAAATCTCCATATTCCCTGTCCTTATAATGAATATAACTAGCATATAGGAGAAATAAGCATTAACCTTTAAAGCATATAGGAGAAATAAGTATTAACCTTTAAGATTAATCATGTTAACCTTGGGTTAAATAAATTCCTTTCTTGATTGTAACTCACTACACCCTCATCCTATAGGAATGTAACTTTATTTGGAGGGTGGTGCCTGGTTTAAGAAAAAACACCCCTGGAAAAAATAAGTTTTTTGGTTATCAGAAAGAAAGGATCATAAAATGTTAGTGGGTCTCATGGCCAGAAGATGATGTAATATCCCTAAGACCTTTTTTTATACATTTATGTGAAGCACCTGATTTTGATAAAGGTCAGGACTGCTGACCCCCACATGACTCTGTATTCATCCCTATATGTAACAAAAGGTATATAAGCAAACCCCAAAATAAAGAAATCGGATCAGTTTCCGGAAAGACTGATTCCCTCATGTCGTTCTTTACTGCTCCCTGTTTTTCTGGCTGAATTCCCATCTGGAGCATGGGTGCCCTCCAAGTCTACTTATTTGCCCCGGTTTTCAAGCCCACACGAGAAGGAGCCCAAGGAGGGGCACCTTCCGATATTCAAGTGGCACCGGTGGCCCAGCGTAGATGGTGCAAATTCCTTGTCTTGGAATTTTATTGGTATCCCACGTAAACCAAGTTATTCAGCCCCTTTTTCTCTCCTACTATTTTCTGGCCGAATTCCCATCTGGTGCATGGGTACCCACCAAGCCTATTAATTTTGCCTGGGCTTCTAAGATCAGACTGGGGGGGGCCTCAGTGCCTCCTCTCCTTCGGGAGAACAGGAAGACGCCTGTGGCCTATGTAGGTGGTGATTGGTATTCCATGTGAACCAAGTTATTCAGCCTCTTTTCTCTGCTAATTTTCTAATCCCTCTCTATCTGTAATTAAATAAGTTATTTCCAAAGACGCCAACGCCTTCCCCACCTTTGAATTCCCTGGATCCACCGGGGCTGGACCCCGGCACAATCCTAAAGGAAATCAATCCAGAATATTCACTGGAAGGACTGATGCTGAAGCTGCAACTCCAATACTTTAGCCACCTCATAGGAAGAGCTGACTCATTTGAAAAGACCCTGATGCTGGGAAAGATTGAAGGTGGGAGGAGAAGGGGATGACAGAGGATGAGATGGTTGGATGGCATCACTGACTCAATGGACATGAGATTGAGTAAACTCTGGGAGTTGGTGATGGACAGGGAGGCCTGGCATGCTGCAGTTCATGGGCTTGTAAAGAGTCAGACATAAAATATCTATAAATATAAATATCTATAAATGTAAATATCTGATATCTTGAATCTGAGTGCAAGTGATTATGTTTGCTAGTGGATAGGACCAATATTAGGACAGTGAAAAGTAAGTTGTTTCCTTTCATGCCATGTTCAAGTTAGCAGCTGTTAATGACAGCGGAGTTTTAGGAAACATGGTCTGCTTGGTGTCTTATCTTCTCTTTACCACATACAAAACTAGGCTATGTTTTAGGAGAAGATGGGGGTCATGTCGGCAGGTATAAAGGAGGATGCAAATTATGGTATGTGATTCCATAAGGTTAGGATATCATCTATTGAAATCAACATACTGGATCTACTATATGCCCATTTCTACATGTTGCTGTGGTGGGAATCAGTGGTTCAGATGCAGATGTTTAAGCTACTTTTCATGCCATCAAGAAACTTGTGCTCAAATTGGAATGAAGATAAATAAACTTGTCACCATGTTCACAATTGTAAGTGAAAAAGTGAATGCAAACCCTGAATGCTATATGCACATGTAGGGAGAAGTTTCAGGGGAGGTTGTCTAGAGGTGAAGGCTTCTAAGCCAAGTTTTATTAGTTAGAAATTAGCTAGATAAAGAAATGGAGGTAGGCGGCATTCCAGGCAGTGGAAGCAACTTGGGAAAATTCAAGGACGTGTGAAGGAATCATGGAACATGTGATGAACTTCAAGTAATTCAAATAATTCAGTGTATCGTACGGTGTGGGAAGAAGCAAAAGCTCCAGATATAAGGGAACCTAAATGATGACAGATGTTGTATGTCATGCTAAGGACTTTAGACTTTATCCTGAAGGTGAAAGGGAACATTTGATGATCGTTTTGAATTTTCAAGCAAATTCTTTGTAATAATGGATAGAGGTAAGATTGGAGGCAGGGAAATGTTCTAGGAGGCTCTTGTAGTCGCAGGAATGGCGGATGGTCAGTACCTGGACTGAAGACAAAGTGCTGGAGACCAGGGGGGAGTATGGTTGACAAAGGTTAAAGAAGTAGACTTGGTAGGAACTGAGGTCTGATGGTGTGTGAGGATCAAGAGAGGAAGAGTAGGGCGATGAGAGTTTAGGGGTCACAAAGAGTCGGGCATGACTGAGCGACTGAACTGAACTGAATGAGTTCAAGAGGAAGAACAGATTTTCAGAAAAACATTATGAAAATCTGCATCTGGGATTGCAGTGAGACATTCAAGAGTAAATGTCTAATGGGTAGACCTTAATCAACAAGGTCTTCACTGGTGATAAAGTCCTTTGCACAAGAATTGGAGTGATGGTTGAAGGCATAGGAGTATGTAATTTCACTGATAGAAGTCTGTAGAATGGAGAGCAAACAAATTATAGAGCAATAACATCTCTGAATAAAGACTATTTTTAGCTTTCCTCCCTTTTCCCAGTCTTTTTGGACATACAAAGAAGTAAATATATAAAACAAAGTGATTATATTAACTGTAGTTATTGAGAGCAATGTAAATATATAATTGTTGATAATAATTAATATTTACTGAATAGCCACAGGTACTATGGCAAGCATTTTTACATGTATTAGCTAATATGCAATAAATACTGGTGAATCAGAAATATTATTATATCATTTCTCAGATGATGAAACTCATTTAAAGAAATTTGAAAAACTTGCTCATGTTCCTACATTTAGTGGATATTGAAACTCAGATGCAGAGCCTTAGTAGGCCTTATTCAACCTCATTACTCCCCTAGTTGGATATAATTGTGATATGTGAAGTAACAGCTACAGTTCTATACTATTGATCACAGTGTCAGCAACCAGCCCAGCTTTTCTGAAACCTAGACTACTTGCCTTGAAAACCATCTCCACTTTAAAGATACTCTCACTTACTGAATTCTCTCAGCTGTCATTTTGGTTTAGTTAATACTCTCTCTGCTCATGTCTTAAATGGTTTACAGAGGTAAAGTTAGTATGTGTATGCACTAGTATGTAAGAAAATAAGGTCCTTGTCATCATAGATTATACCTTAACATGGAAGAAATTTAAAAAGTGATCCTAGAAAATTTCAGAATCCTTTAAGAGATGAGAATATAACAGAATCCAGAAAATAAAGAAATCTTGGGAGTAGTATCTAGATGTATAAAATCCACATTCTTCAGTAATATATCTGTTCCTCATCTGAACCAAAAATATAATTTTTAAAAGTATTCTGGGAAAAAAGATATGTGTGGAGAGAGTGGAGAGAAAGTGTACTCAGTGAGGTAATCTTTCCCCATAAACATTCTTTGCCTCAAAAGGATCCTGCCATGGAAATGGAAGGAAAACAGGAATCTTAGTTCATGAAAATCTCAGCATAACATACAGACTTGGCTGGAGTATGTTTGTTCACGGCCAGGTTTTCAGAGAAGCCAGACTATAAAGAAGAACTGAGCACCGTGAATTATTGTAATAGTCATTTTATGATTTTACTTTGAGTGAACCATTCTTAAATTAGGCACAATATGATATAATTTGTCTAGTTTACATGAAAATCCTCCTTAGCCTTGGAGAAAAGAAGTTCGGAGTGTTAGTGATGATCAGCATTTCATATCAGTCTAGAAGTTTCCAAAAGCCAAAATTTTACTTACCCATGTTGATGTTTATTACTAAATATGTTCTGTTCTCAAAACATTAGAAGGATTTGAAAGTTATGTAACTCTGTACTTTCTTCCTATCTTCAAAGCAACATAGTAAGATGATTCTATTTTATTTAAGCATTGTGTACATTAGTACGTCATAATGTTAGAAAGAAGGGATAAAATAATTTAATTAGGCTTTTCAGTTTTGTGAAAGATGAAGACTGTATTTCTTTCTCTATGGCATTTTCATCATAGTCATCTGAATTTTAATTTTGAAAGCATTATAGAGAAATCTTTGCAGGTTGTAAAACTGAAAATAAGAATTCCCTTGTCTTCTGCTTAGTTTTTTCCTCAATAATGGAGCACATTGCCAATGAAGTTACTTTTCCAATATAGCATCAAATAATATTGCACAATCATTTTCAGTGCTGTAGTAAAACAGAAATTACATATCTTCCTTTTATATGTTTATCCAACTATAAAATACATATCATGCACTGCATAATAGCTGAGACTCTGTTTATTATTTTCCCACTTGAATTTCTAGTGTCTGTCAAGTTCCTGATCCATTTTTGGCCCTTGAGAATTGTTTGTTGAGTTAATGAATTATATAGATGGCCACATTTTATAAAACAATTTAAATTCTTGGTGTTTCATATTCATTCTGCTTCTGCTGCAAATTGTGTGTGCTCGTTGATTTATATTCTCATGTACTGTACCAAACTAAACATATTTGCCAGAAGATATTGTGAATAGCAGGCTTCTATGTGGTAGAGCACATTTTTCTTGAGGTGAATGTAGTGCTCTGTGAGGAATGCTGTGGTCACTGAACTTACCTAGTTTCGTCTATCAAATCAAAACATGACTGCAAAGTATCCTGGCAATTTTGATCTCATTTGTCAGTGTGTACTGTCATTTTTGCTGTAGTATTCTGTTGACTTCTTGTGCAACAGTGCAACTATAAAGCCAGTATGTTCTAGTACCATTTTATGTTTAAGAGGTCAGAGTTTTTATAGGTCTTTAAAATTTATGTGTTCAGCAATTTCACTCACATGCAGCATGATATAAGTACAATCCATTTTGAAATTTCAAGAAAATGATGATGATGATGGTTGGGGATATAACTGGAAACCCATTTTAAATAACTTCAAAAAAGAACTCAAAGCAGTACAGAGGCATGGAGAAGACAGTAAATTTTTATTTAAAAGTCAACTTTTGAAATTAGGAAATCAAATATTATTTAGGACAAGAAAGTAGCTTCACACAGCTGTTGATTCTCATTTTAAAAAATAATAAGCATTTTGTAACCAATTACATAACTTGTTTTTTGTTTTTGTTTTTGTTTTTTACAAGAAACAGTGACAGAATTTTGTCACAATATTTTCAGTGGAATTATTTGGTATTATTCAGAAAACGTTTTGTTCATTTGAAGCCATGCTGAGTTACATTTCATGACCTGACCAAAATATGATTATCAAACTGCTGGATAAATTCCTATATAAATGAAAGAGATTTTTAGAAGAGTAGATAAATTACCATCTAAAAATTGTACTCATTTGTTATAAGATAATGACTTACTGCTTTTTTAGTATAATTCTGGCTTAATTTTTAAACATGCAAATGATACATAAAATTAAGATAAATTAAAATTCACCTCAAATTCCACAATTGAAAATAGCCATTATTAACAATCTATAAATATAAATTTACACCTCTCTAAATATAATAATAGATTGAGATTAGAATTTACATATGTCTTACAACACTTCCCATGCTCCTTCCAATATACCACGATGCCTTAAAACATAAGGTTGAAAGAGAAGTATGTGGACGTGTGTAGGTAGTAATGTTTGGGGAGTGCAAAAATCACTATGAACTGGGCTGTAGTGATTAAGAACTGGGATAACGTTCTTTGTACTATTGGGAAGCAATTCTATGAGTTTCTTGTGTTTCGGCACATTCCAGAGGAGAGGCACTAACAGCTTTTTGTTCTGGACTATTTGTTAAACACAAATATTCATTGGAAGGCCTGAAACTGAAGCTGAAACACCAATACTTTGGCCACCTGATGTAAAGAACTGACTCATTTGAAAAGACCCTGATGTTGGGAAAGATTGAAGGCGGGAGGAGATGTGGATGACAGAGGAGAGATGGTTGGATGGCATCACCAACTCAATGGACATGAGTTTGGGTAAGCTCTGGGAGTTGGTGATGGACAGGGAAGCTGGGGGTACTGCAGTCCATGGGGTCGCAAAGAGTCAGAAATGACTGAGTGATTGAACTGAACTGAACTGATTTGTTAAACACAGCTTTTTGTTCTGGACTATTTGTTGAAGTGTGAACTACATGGAAAGATACAGTATTTCCTTCAGTAGCAAAGGGTTGGTTTACTGGTTGTGAACAGCATAGTAAAGATAGCATTCCTCTAGGGCAAAGTTTTGGTAGTGCAGCAACTATAAAAAATTGAAACCTCCTAAGCTTGGAGTCAGAGAAGGCAATGGCACCCCACTCCAGTACTCTTGCCTGGAAAATCCCATGGATGGAGGAGCCTGGTAGGCTCCAGTCCATGGGGTCACTAAAAGTCAAACATGACTGAGCGACTTCGCTTTCACTTTTCAGTTTCATGCATTGGAGAAGGAAATGGCAACCCACTCCAGTATTCTTGCCTGGAGAATCCCAGGGACAGAGGAGCCTGGTGGGCTGCTGTCGATGGGGTTGCACAGAGTCGGACACAACTGGAGCGACTTAGCAGCAGCAGCAGCAAGCTTGGAGTGCCTCAGCTGTTAGAGACTCTTCACAGTTCTTGACAGGAATGTGATTTTAAGTAGAAGAGCTGGAAATAACCTAAATGACCATTGATAGTTGTCTGATAATAAAAACGTTGATTCATCTATTCAGTGGAATAATATGCAGCCATTAAAAAGCATAGATTATTATTTACTAACATAGAAGATAAGAATATAAGGCTAAGTAAAGTATGAAATTTAAAGTTTATTTTATACTGTGTATTTCTGTTTCTGAGAAAAATGACATAGTATTATACATATGTATCAAGTATTTTATACAAGCACTGAAAAAAATCTGGCTGGAAACACATCATACTCTTTGCATTGCTTACTCCTGGAGAATGGGATGTGAGAATGGGGTATGAGTGGCAGATTATTGCAGAAGAGGAGAAATTTCACTTATTATAATTCTACAGCATTTAATTCTTAAATGTCATATAAGGTTTTTTTTTTTAAATTTTTAAAAGTACTTCAAAAAGTAACTTACAATAATGAGAGCTCCACTTTCAAATCAAACCCACGTGGCTATTGTTCTTGCTGCCCTGTGTGCCCTAGAGCAAGTTATCTGTGCTTAGTGAGTTTGTTTCCTCATCTATAAAATGAACATGTAACAATACCTTCCTTATCTGTTTGCAGTAAGAATTTTAAAAATCAGCTCAAGTGAAAGACTTAGCATGGCTCCTGGCACATAAACGTGCATTTAATAAACATATGGTATTGCTAATCTAGTTATTTTTAAATTAATTAAAATTAAATTTTCTGGCATTTCAAACCGTTGTGCATATGCCAGATACATTTTTTTTTTTAAGGGTAGGATGATGAAATGGTCTCTTATTATAAATTTTGACAATTTGTAGATGGTCCTATGAGAGATGAATGTTTTTCTTGGAACAAATTCTAGCATTCTCAATTTTAGCAGAAAAAAGGCACCTGAAGGAAAATGTTGAAAAAATAGCTTGACAGCAGATTCTGAGATGGAACTCTGTTTCTAACTTCTCTTTTTGTCTTCGTGTGTGCACATTTCTGGTCGCCATTCTTGCTCACTCAAGAGACAGATCCTTCTCTAAAATTTGGTAGAACCTTAGTCTTTCCATGCATTTGTGTGTGTATGTGTGTGTGTGTGTGTAGGAGATGCCCTTTCCCTAAGAAGTTGTAATAGTTCAGTGAGGGCCATATGGCCTTCCAGTTTTTGGATGACATTGAGAAGTGCAACGCAATTCACAACAAAATGGCCTACATCTTGGAGCAATTAAACTAATCTTCTTTTAATGACTAAGAATGCTATGTTCAAATTCCATACCATGCCTCCAAAACTGATCCATAGCAAATACATACAGTTAAAAATAAGGAAGAAGGTAAGAAGTACAATTTTATATTGTGGCCTAACAACATAGATTTAAATCAAGTCCTAATTAAAAATAATGAAATGTTTCCCCCACCTTGTAGATGCAATGAATGGGAATATTTGAATCACAATGGCAAACTCTGTTATAGATATTTTAAAAAATGAGATCACTAAACATACAGTGACATGGAGTTTTCCAGGATATAGTAGGTTAAAAAGAGAAATCAGAAAATAATTATATAAATTGTCTAATGTGAAAAGAAGGTCAAAATGTATGGGTTTTAGATGTTCTGTCTTTTATGCTTTTTAAACTTTATATATTTCTTTGCATGGGCTTCCCTTGTAGCTCATATGGTAAAGAATCTGCTTACAGTGCAGGAGACTTCCATTCAATTGCTGGGTCAGGAAGATTCCCTGTTGAAGGAAATGGCAACCCACTCCAGTATTCTTGTCTGGAGAATCCCATGGACACAGCAGCCTGGTAGGATACAGTGCAGTTTTGAAATCATCAAAATGTATCTAATTTTGAGTGGGCTTTATCCCAGGGATGCAAGGTTTCTTCAATATTTGCAAATCAAACAATGTGAACACCACACTGACAAATTGAAAGATAAAAACCATATGATTATCTCAATAGATGCAGAGAAAGTCTTTGACAAAATTCAACATCCATTTAAATCCTCCAGAAAGCAGGCATAGAAGGAACATAGCTCAACATAATAAAAGCCATATATGATAAACCCACAGCAAACATTCTCTTCAATGATGAAAAATTGAAAGCATTTCCCCTAAAGTCAGGAACAAGACAGAGTGCCCACTCTCACCACTACTATTCAACATAATTTTTGAAGTTTTAGCCACAGCAATCAGAGAAGAAGAAGAAATAAAAGGAATCCCAATTGGAAAAGAAGTAGTAGAACTCTGACTTTTTGCAGATGACATGATCCTCTACATAGAAAATCCAAAAGACACCACCAGAAAATTGCTAGAGCTAATCAATGAATATAGTAAAGTCACAGGATATAAAACAAACACACAGAAATCCCTTGCATTCCCATACACTAACAATGAAAAAACAAAGAGAAATTAAGGAAACAGTTCCATTCACCATTGCAATGAAAAGAATAAAATACTTAGGAATAAACTACCTAAAGAAACAAATGACCTACATATAGAAAACTATAAAACGTTGATGAAAGAAATCAAAGAAGACACAAATAATTGGAGAAATGTACCATGTTCATGGATTGGAAGAATCAATATAGTGAAAATGAGTATACTACCCAAAGCAATCTATAGATTAAATGCAATGCAATCCCTATCAAGCTACCAACGGTATTTTTCACAGAACTAGAACAAATAATTTCACAATTTGTATGGAAATACAAAAAAAAAAAAAAAAACAAAAAACAAACACCTTGAATAGCCAAAGCAATCTTGATAAAGAAGAATGGAACTGGAGGAATCAACCTACCTGAAAGCTACAGTCATCAAGACAGTATGGTACTGGCACAAAGACAGAAACATAGATCAATGGAACAAAATAGAAAGCCCAGAGATAAATCTACACACCTATGGACAGCTTATCTTTGACAAACAAGGCAAGAATATACAGTGGAGAAAAGACAATCTCTTTAACAAGTGGTGCTGGGAAAACTGGTCAACCACCTGTAAAAGAATGAAACTAAAACACTTTCTAACACATACACAAAAATAAACTAAAAAATGTATTAAAGATCTAAAAGTAAGATCACAAACTCTAAAACTCCTAGAGAAAAACACTCTCTGACATAAATCACAGCAGGATCCTCTATGACCCACTTCCCAGAGTAATGGAAATAAAAGCAAAAATAAACAAATGGGACCAAATTAAACTTAAAAGCTTTCGCACAACGAAGGAAACTATAAGCAAGGTGAAAAGACAGCCTTCAGAATGGAAGAAAATAATAGCAAACAAAGCAACTGACAAAGAATTAATCTCAGTGATATACAAGCAGTTCATGCAGCTCAATACCAGAAAAATAAACAACTGAATAAAAAAATGGGCCAAAGAACTAAACAGACATTTCTCCAAAGAAGACATATAGATAGCTAACAAACACATGAAAAGATGCTCAACATCATTCATTATCAGAGAAATGCAAATCAAAAGCACAATGAGGTACAATCTCACGCAAGTCAGAATGGCTGCTGTCAGAAAGTCTACAAACAATAAATGCTGGAGAGGGTGTGGAGAAAAAGGAACCCTCTTACATGGCTGGTGGGAATGCAGACTAGTACAGCCACTATGGAGAACAGTGTGGAGATTCCTTAAAAGCTGGAAATAGAACTGCCATATGACCCAGCAATCCCACTGCTGTGCATACACACCGAGGAAACCAGAATTGAAAGAGACATGTGTACCCCAATGTTCGTCACAGCACTGTTTACAATAGCCAGGACATGGAAGCAACCTAGATGTCCATCAGCAGACGAATGGATAAGAAAGCTGTGGTACATATACACAATGGTATATTACTCAGCTATTAAAAATAATGTATTTGAATCAGTTCTAATGAGGTGAATGAAACTGGAGCCTATCATACGGAGTAAAGTAAGTCAGAAATAAAAACACCAGTACAATATATTAACACATATATATGGAATTTAGAAAGATGGTAACAATGACCCTATATGTGAGACAGCAAAAGAGACACAGATATAAAGAACAGACTTTTGGACTCTGTGGGAGAAGGCAAGGGTGGGATGATTTGATAGAATAGCATTGAAATGTGTATATTACCATATGTGGAATAGATGACCAGTCCAAGTTCGGTGCATGAAACAGGGCACTCAAAGTCGGTGCACTGGGACAACGCTGAGGGATGGGAAGGGGAGGCAGGCGTGAGGGAGGTTCAGGATGAGAAACACATGTACACCCATGGCTGATCCATGTCAATGTATGGCAAAAACCATTTCAATATTGTAAAGTAATTAGTCTCCAATTAAAATAAATTAATCTAAAATAAAGCAAAAAAATTGTATCTAATTTTGAATCTCTTTTTATTGAAATATGCAATATTATGTTAGTAAGAGGTATGTAGCAAAGTGATTCAGATATATGTGTGTGTGTGTATATGTATGTGTGTGTGTGTATATGTATGTGTGTGTGTGTATATATATATTTTTTTTTTTTTTGAGTGACTTTTCTTCATTTTTACCTAGTTAATAACTCACTTTTTCATTCTGCAGATGCAGGTCTTTTTCAGCTTAGGAATGTTTTCTTTTGTCTTTGTCTTGTCATTTATTCTGCAGAGTGTGGTGGGCAGTGAGACAGTAGGAAATGAACAATACACATCTGGCTCAGAGTTTAACTGTAATCATTGCTACCACTTACTGAAGATTCTCTACATTGCCAGCTTATTGTATGAGAATTGTTATGTCCTCAAGTGGAACATTTGAAGCAGGTATTTTAAGGATTCACATTTTACAGATCTGAAAGTTGAGGCACAGTAGTTCAGGAACTTGCTCCAGGTACCCCTGCTTGGAGGAGGCAGAGCCAGGATTTGAATGTAGTGCACAGCACAATTAAGCATTTACTCAAACACTTGCTTGTAGCTACCACATGTGGTATTGTATCTCTCTTAGGAATTCTATTTGTGGGGGCTCTGTTTTCTATCCTCCACATTTTTTATTTCTTTTTTTTTTTTTTAAGAAGAGAGTGGAGGATATCCTTTTCTCTCCAAGTTCAGAGTGAATAGATTAATTTAGCATTCATGTTTTCCTTTTATCATTCATACTATTGATTTAGCTTTTCATACTGTCAGTTCTGCTTGTCATTGCCTCCAGAGTAAATTTGTAGTTGTTGTTTAGTCACTGAGTCATGTCTGACTCTTTGTGACCCCATGGACTATAATGCACCAGGCTCCTCTGTCCATGGGATTTCCCAAGCAAGAATGCTGGGGTGGGTTGCCATTTCCGTCTCCAGGGAATTTTCACCTCCCAGGGATTGGACCAACATCTCCTGCATTGGCAGCCAGATTCTTTATCACTGAGCCACCTGGGAAGCCCAGAGTAGATTTAAAATCTGTTATTTTTGTTCTTACTAAAGATTTGCCTTGCCTTACCTCTTTCACATGTAATTTCATTTTATTGTCTTTTAATCTTAGAATTAGATTCCATTAAATTATAGCAGAACTTCCTTCAAAATATAATGGTGAACCTCCTTCAAAAGGCTAACAGAGTTTTGCCAAGAGAATGCACTGGTTATAGCAAAACACCCTCTTCCAACAAAGAAGAGAAAACTCTACACATGGACATCACCAGATGGTCAATACCAAAATCAGGTTGATTATATTCTTTGCAGCCAAAGATGGAGAAGCTCTACACAGTTAAAAAACAAGACTGGGAGCTGACTGTTGTTCAGATCATGAACTCCTTATTGCAATTTTCAGACTTAAATTGAAGAAAGTAGGGAAAACCACTAGACCATTCATGTATGGCCTAAATCAAATCCCTTTGGGTTATATGGTGGAAGTGACAAATAGATTCAAGGGATTAGATATGATAGACAGAGGGCTTGAAGAACTGTGGACACGGGTTCGTGACATTGTACAGGAGGCAGTGATCAAAACCATCCCCAAGAAAAAGAAATACAAAGAGGCAAAATGGTTTTCTGAGGCGGCATTACGAAATAGCTGAGAAAAGAAGAGAAGCAAAAGGCAAAGGAGAAAAGGAAAGATATACCCGTTTGAAGCCAGAGTTCCAAAAAATAACAATGAGAGATAAGAAAGCCTTCCTCAGTGATCAATGCAAAGAAATAGAGGAAACCAATAGAATGGGAAAAACTAAAGATCTCTTCAAGATAATTAGAGATACCAAGGGAAAGTTTCTTGCAAAGAAGGGAACAATAAAGGACAGAAATGGTATAGACCTAACAGAAGCAGAAGATAGTAAAAAGAGGTGGCAAGAATACACAGAACTATACAAAAAAGATCTTCATGACCCAGATAACCAGGATGGTGTGATCATTCACCTAGAGCCAGACATCCTGGAATGTGAAGTCAAGTGGGCTTTAGGCAGCATCACTACGAACAAAGCTAGTGGATTTGATGGAATTCAGGTTGAGCTATTTCAAATCCTAAAAGACAATGTGTGAAAGCACTGCACTCAGTATGCCAGCAAATTTGGAAAACTCAGCAGTGGCCACAGGACTGGAAAAGGGTCAGTTTTCATTGAATCCCTAAGAAAGGCAATGCCAAAAAATATTCAAACGATCGCATAATTGCACTCATCTCACACACTAGCAAAGTAATGCTCAAAATTCTCCAAGCCAGGCTTCAATAGTACATGCAACATGAACTTCCAGATGTTGAAGCTGGATTTAGAAAAGGCAGAGGAAACAAAGATCATATTGCCCACATCCTATGGATCATTTCAAAAAAGCAAGAGAATTCCAGAAAAACATCTATTTGTGCTTATTGACTATGCCAAAGCCTTTGACTGTGTGGATTACAACAAACTGTGGAACATTCTTCAAGAGATGGGAATACCACACTGCCTGACCTGCCTCCTGAGAAATCTATATGCAGGTCAAGAAGCAAGAGTTAGAACTGGACATGGAACAACAGACTAATTCCAAATCAGGAAAGGAGTACATCAAGGCAGTTTACTGTTACCCTGCTTATTTAACTTATATGCAGACTACATCATGCAAATGCCAGGCTGGATGAAGCACAAGCTGGTATCAAGACTACCAGAAGAAATGTCAATAACCTCAGATATGCAGATGACACCACCCTTATGGCAGAAATTGAAGAATAAATAAAGAGCCTCTTGATGAAAGTGAAACTGGAGAGTGAAAAAGTTGGCTTAAAGCTCAACATTCAGAAAACTAAGATCATGGCATCTGGTCCCATCACTTCATGGGAAATAGATGGGGAAACAGTGTCAGACTATTTTTTTTGGGCTCCAAAATCACTGCACATGGTGATTGCAGCCATGAAATTAAAAGACACTTGCTCCTTGGAAGAAAAGTTATGACCAACAAAGATAGCATATTCAAAAGTAGAGACATTACTTTGCCAACAAAGGTCCATCTTGTCAAGGCTATGGTTTTTCCAGTGGTCATGTATGGATGTGAGAGTTGGACTGTGAAGAAAGCTGAGCGCCGAAGAATTGATATTTTTAAACTGTGGTGTTGGAGAAGACTCCTGAGAGTCCCTTGGACTGCAAGGAGATCCAACCAGTCCATCCTAAAGGAAATCAGTCCTGGGTATTCATTGGAAGGACTGATGTTGAAGCTGAAACTCCAATACTTTGTCCACCTCATGCGAAGAGTTGACTCTTTGGAAAAGACCCTGATGCTGGCAAAGATTGAAGGTGTGAGGAGAAGGGGACGACCGAGGATGAGATGGTTGGATGGCATCACCGACTCGATGGACATGAGTTTGAGTAAGTTCTGGGAGTTGGTGATGGACAGGGAAGCCTGGCATGTCCAGGCTTCCTGCAGTCCATAGGGTCTCAAATAGTCGGATAGGACTGAGCGACTGACCTGTACTGAATATGTAGCAAGTTGTACTTAGCTATATATGGTATATCAGGCGATTTTAAGTATATAGTGAAGTGAAAGTCGCTCAGTCGTGTCTGACTCCCTGAGACCCCATGGACTATGCAATCCATGGAATTCTCTAAGCCAGAACACTGGAGTAGGTAGCCTTTCCTTCTCCAGGGGATCCTCCCAATCTAGAAATCAAACCAGTTTCTTCTGCATTGCAGGCAGATTCTTTACTAACTGATTTATGAAGGAATCCCGTTAAGTATATAACTTCCAGAAAAAACTAGGAATCTCTCTTTGAATGTCTGAAAATAGTATGGCCTTTAAATAAGTATGTATGTGGGGGGTGCATAATATAAGATCAAGAAAGCATATACAACACAAAATTTACTTTAGAGATTGACCATCCTTAACCATGGCAAAATATCACATCCTGTTTCTATTAGACATTTCTTTGTATTTCGGTTATCCAGAGGCAGACACATAAGATCAATATAACTGAGGATATATTTAAGTTAATCCTAAAATTTCTGTCAGCATTTTTGAATGTAGTCAACTTAATTGATGGGTAAATTAGCTCTGTTGCATTCTATAAATATTGCTGTCAGGATTCTTCCAGCTAGAGGTGGAATTGTTTCTGCATTTATCATTCTCTATTCCTGCTTATGTATTTGTCAGTGCAGCTGTGATTCATTTATTTGATAATATTGCAGCTAATTGTGTATGGGCTATTTGATAAAAAACAACATTTTAACAAGACCAAAATAGCCAAGAGAAGGGGAAAAATGTAATTATATAACAATGTTAGAACTTTTTTTAGAAGCAGCATTGAAGAAGATTATGCATTTATATAGCTCTGAAAGCCAAATAATAATTATGGTTTCTTTGTTCTGTTGTCCATATTGTCCAAATCTGGATTGGTAAGCCACAAAGAGAAAAGTGAATTATCCCTCATTATCTTGTTTGATTTGGCCCTTTAAATGGTCAATATTGCTAAATTGCCCTTTGGGTATGAAGAAATTAGATTCTATCATATGCCACTAAAGGTCTCTTTTCATGGTTGAATGTTTTTGAATTCATGAGACACAGAGTGCCATGGTAAAGTAAAGATAATTATGAATGCAATTATCAGTCATTTATGCCATTAACATAGCATACAAAAGGATAATTTGCTCAGAAAATTTGCAAGGAACTTATAAACATTTAAAACAACAACAACAACAACCAAAAACCCCTGTAGGAGCTGAAGTAAACTTGACTTGAGAGAGTTAAGGGGTATGCTCCTGATGTTAATTTTTGTGCCAAACATATTTCAAATAAGATAATTGCCCTTTCTTATGCCTTTGTGGATGATCATCAAACATGTTTATAAGAACACTCTGAATAATAATCCTAGAGATTAAGCCCCCTGTTATATGAATAAAAGATAGTTTGAAGTCAGCTTTTCTGTACACTTACATAAATGTTGTTGGACAGAAGAAATCTTCCTTGTAACAACTTCTGTTATCTTCTGACAAAAGTAGTTTGGTAAAATACACACTCTTTAGGGGTAATGGTTGTTTTGATCCTACTAAGCAGATTTTTCCATTCACATTCTCTGTGATAGCTTACTCTTTTAATATTTTCTTTGGGAAACTGTTTCTCCCTTGTTTTTGTCATTCTGGTAGAACTCCCAATCACAGTCCCCTTCCTGTTGGTCAAGAGATTGATCATGTGTCCCCCCCACCCCGCCCCCTGGCTGGTCTAGTCATGCTGTTGCATCACTGTGGACACAGTGATTGAAGCCAGACTAAGTGTATGACTCACACTGATTGAGAGCAGTTCTGTTCCTCCCCAGGACACTTCTGAGTTAGAGCTGGTGAAACAGTGTTCTTGCTAGCTGAATTAATAATGAAGAAAGGTGGCCTAAAGTTACTGGAGTCATATTCCCTGTAACATGGATGAAAACAAGTAAGGATGGGAGGGGTTGGGGAGGAATGTGGAGAGGAGAGTAAGGTAATTTTTAACTGACTAAATAATTGAGCCCCTGGGGTCCACATCCTTAGACATCCTAAATGCAAAAACCAATATATTCTTTTTATTATTTAAGCTCTTCTGAATTGTATTAATACTACAATTAACTGAAAAATGTCACTGATTAAAGCAGTCTGTTCTAATAAAAATATGATTTGCTAGAAATAGAATATTTGTTTTGGTAGCTGATAAGATTTCCCGTGTTATAATGTGTAGGTTTACTTATGGTAATATTATGTATCATAATGGTCACATCTTGGAAAGTGAAGTCAAGTGGGCCTTAGAAAGCATCACTACAAACAAAGCTAGTGGAGGTGATGGAGTTCCAGTTGAGCTGTTTCAAATCCTGAAAGATGATGCTGTGAAAGTGCTGCACTCCATATGCCAGCACATTTGGAAAACTCAGCAGTACCACAGGACTGGAAAAGGTCAGTTTTCATTCCAATTCCAAAGAAAGGCAATGCCAAAGAATGCTCAAACTACCGCACAATTGCACTCATCTCACACGCTAGTAAACAAATGCTCAAAATTCTCCAAGCCAGACTTCAGCAATATGTGAACTGTGAACTCCCTGATGTTCAAGCTGGTTTTAGAAAAGGCAGAGGAACCAGAGATCAAATTGCCAATATCCGCTGGATCATGGAAAAAGCAAGAGAGTTACAGAAAAACATCTATTTCTGCTTTATTGACTATGCCAAAGCCTTTGATTGTGTGGATCACAATAAACTGTGGAAAATTCTGAAAGAGATGGGAATACCAGACCACCTAATTTGCCTCTTGAGAAATCTGTATGCAGGTCAGGAAGCAACAGTTAGAACTGGACATGGAACAACAGACTGGTTCCAAATAGGAAAAGGAGTACATCAAGGCTGTATATTGTCACCCTGCTTATTTAACTTATATGCAGAGTACACCATGAGAAACGCTGGACTGGAAGAAACACAAGCTGGAATCAAGATTGCCAGGAGAAATATCAACAACCTCAGATATGCAGATGACACCACCCTTATGGCAGAAATGAAGAGGAGCTAAGAAGCCTCTTGATGAAAGTGAAAGAGGAGAGTGAAAAAGTTGGCTTAAAGCTCGACATTCAGAAAACGAAGATCATGGCATCTGGTCCCATCACTTCATGGGAAATAGATGGGGAAACAGTGGAAACAGTGTCAGACTTTATGTTTTTGGGCTCCAAAATCACTGCAGATGGTGACTGCAGCCATGAAATTAAAAGACGCTTACTCCTTGGAAGAAAAGTTATGAGCAACCTAGATAGTATATTCAAAAGCAGAGACATTACTTTGCTGACTAAGGTCTGTCTAGTCAAGGATGTGGAGTTTCCTGTGGTCATGTATGGATGTGAGAGTTGGACTGTGAAGAAGGCTGGCCGCCGAAGAATTGGTATTTTTGAACTGTGGTGTTGGAGAAGACTCTTGAGAGTCCCTTGGACTGCAAGGCGATCCAACCAGTCCATTCTGAAAGAGATCAACCCTGGGATTTCTTTGGAAGGAATGATGCTAGAGCTGAAGCTCCAGTACTTTGGCCACTTTATGCGAAGTGTTGACTCATTGGAAAAGACTCTGATGCTGGGAGGGATTGGGGGCAGGAGGAGAAGGGGACGACCCAGGATGAGATGGCTGGATGGCATCACTGACTCGATGGACGTGAGTCTGAGTGAACTCCGGGAGATGATGATGGACAGGGAGGCCTGGCATGCTGCGATTCATGGGGTTGCAAAGGGTCGGACATGACTGAGCGACTGAACTGAACTGAACTGAATGGTAGTATGTAAAATTTTCAAAATACTTCAGAGAGTGAGCTGCATTATGCTGAAGATAAAAGGAAGCTAAGTGGTAAATTCACTAATGAAAGGAAAGCAATGTTGATATTCAGCAAATACACATCTGTAAAACTGGAAGTCATTATCATTTATGAATTTCTCTGAAGTGTTTTCACATATGTAATATTTATTTATCCTCACATTAGCCCTGTGAAGTAAATATTAATATCCTCACTTTGTAGGAAATAAGTTTCTGTAAGGACAGGTGATTTTTCCAAGGTCATATAGTTTAGCGGTTCTTAAATCATGCCACAGAACCTCTGATAACAAATGACTATCAAATTGCTGTATTTGCTGGTATTTAATTTGGAGAAATGATAAAGATTGTGCAACATATACAATTATTTGGAAAAATGTAGGTAATTGTGTTTGAAAAGACATATATTGCCAGGGTCCAGCCCTGGTGGATCCAGGGTGATTCGAAGGGGAGACGGATAGGCAAGGAAAACTTATTTAATTAGAAATATAAGCGTAGATTAGGAAAAAACAGTGTAGTAGGAAAATGAGTGGAGGAAAGATGCTGAATAACTTGGTTTACGTGGAAAACCAATAAAGTTCCAGACAAGGAGCTTGCACCGTCTACATTGGGCCATAGGCGCCTGCTTGAATAGCAGAGGATGCCCCGCCTTGGGCTCCCTCTCCTGTGGGTCTCAGAAGCCCGGGGAAGTAAGTAGACTCGGTGAGCCTCTGAGTTCCAAGGGATCAGCCTGCAAAGGAGAGGGAGGGAGAGGGAGCAAGAGAAAGAGTCGACACGGGCGAGGCCAGGTTTGTGCAAAAACCCCTCCAACTTTATTATTCAAAAGGTGTTTATATACCCTAAGTTTTACATAATGGAAGATACAGAGTCATGCAGGGGCAGCAGTCCTGACCCTTTCTGTATATCTTTTGTATACAAAAGGTCTCAGGTGATTTATATTATCTTCTGGCCAAGAGGCTTGTTAACACTTTTTGGCTCTCTTCCTTAATGAATGTTAATCTCGTTTCCCCGGAAGTGTTTTTCTTTAATCTGCATCTCCTTAAAGCTAAAGTTACATCTCTATAGAACAAAGGCACAGTGGGTTATAACAAAGAAGGTACTTAACTCAAAGATCTAATGTTGCTACTTGTTTTTTCTATATACCAACTATATCAACAAATAAAAGATATGAAAATTTGGCAGCAAGTATTGGCTCAACAATGAAACGCTTAATCAGTTTTATTCTAATGATCTTGACACCTCGGAAGCCCCTGCATTTCTAGGATGTTTTAAGCTTCCTGTGCCTCTCGAGGTTGGGAGACTGCAAACAATTCACAAGCTGTAAAAAGTCCGGGGAACCTGTTAGGCAAGCTAGAGAGTTATCACAGGGGGTTTTAAGCCGAGACATTCTTTTGCAGGAGACTGAAGCCTTGAATTAACTTTTTCCAGAGAGTGTCAGAAAAGTAGAAAAGTACAATAAGGCAGGCAGATTCTTATTTTTGGGTGTACATGCTCAGGAAATACCAGGGGGAAAACCTGAGGCCTGATTCGCCTTGCCCATCAAGGCCTCCGCCACATGACCTCGTCACGGATGGGATTCCTCACGCTGGCTCCCAGCAGTATATCATATGTAAAGATTAATCTGACTTTTAGGGAAGAAGAGAAAAACCTGAATTTTTTTAAAGGAAAAACATTAATTTCAGAAGAAACAAAAATAAAAATTTCAAGTGATCAAAATATCAGGTGCAAAAAAATTGATAAATTCTGAAAGAGATGGGAATACCAGGCCACCTGACTTGCCTCTTGAGAAACCTATATGCAGGTCAGGAAGCAACAGATAGAACTGGACATGGAACAACAGACTGGTTCCAAATAGGAAAAGGAGTACATCAAGGTTGTATATTGCCACCCTGCTTATTTAACTTATATGCAGAGTACATCATGAGAAACGCTGGGCTGGAAGAAGCACAAGCTGGAATCAAGATTGGTGGGAGAAATATCAATAGCCTCAGATATGCAGATGACATCACCCTTATGGCAGAAAGTGAAGAGGAGCTAAAAAGCCTCTTGATGAAAGTGAAAGAGGAGAGTGAAAAAGTTGGCTTAAAGCTCAACATTCAGAAAACGAAGATCATGGCATCTGGTCCCATCACTTCATGGGAAATAGATGGGGAAACAGTGGAAACAGTGTCAGACTTTATTTTGGGGAGCCCCAAAATCACTGCAGATGGTGACTGCAGCCATGAAATTAAAAGACGCTTATTCCTTGGAAGGAAAGTTACAACCAACCTAGATAGCATATTCAAAAGCAGAGACATTACTTTGCCAACAAAGGTCCGTCAAAGGCTATGGTTTTTCCAGTGGTCATGTATGGATGTGAGAGTTGGACTGTGAAGAAAGCTGAGTGCCGAATAATTGATGCTTTTGAACTGTGGTGTTAGAGAAGACTCTTGAGAGTCCCTTGGACTGCAAGAAGATCCAACCAGTCCATTCTAAAGGAAATCAGCCCTGGGTTTTCATTGGAAGGACTGAAACTCCAATACTTTGGCCACCTCATGCAAAGAGTTAACTCATTGGTAAAGATCCTGATACTTGGAGGGATTGGGGGCAGGAGGAGAAGGGGATAACAGGATGAGATGGCTGGATGGCATCAGTGACTCGATGGACATGAGTTTGAGTGAACTCTGGGAGTTGGTGATGGACAGGGAGTCCTGGCGTGCTGCAATTCATGGGGTCACAAAGAATCGGACACGACTGAGCGACTGAACTGAATATACAAAGAGTTCATGTAAATCAGTGAAAAGGTAAATAATTCAATAGTAAAATGACCAGAAGGCATGAATAGGCAATTCCAGAAGTACATTAAACATATGTAAAACCAAGTTACCTAATTAATTACTAGAAATGTATATTAAAATAATGAGATGCTGGTCTTTTACATACCTAAATGCAAAATATTTTTTTAAATAATGCATTTAACCAGATTACTCTTTAATAGTAATTCTGGAGATGCAGCTTTTCAACACTTTCCAACACGTTAATGCAAGTGTAAATCAGTACCACCTTATATAGGGTGGTTTTTATAGTGAGTATCAACAGCCTTAAAAATATATCACTCCCTTTAATAGAGTCAATTCTGAAGAGTGAGAATAATTTAATCAATGATTAAAGATTACATAAACTTATATGAAAAGAATGCTCTTCACAGTGTTATTTACCATGAAGAAAAATTGACTAAATTCAACATCTAACTCTAAACAAATAATGGAATATTGGTCATCCATTAATTTTTCTATATTGCGTTAAAGATGCAAACAATATGGACGTTCAACTAAAGGACATTTGTAAACATGAAAATAACTTTTCTATGACCATGGGATATATAAGCACTTTTACTTTAACATGTTAGGAAATGTTTGTCATTTATTTCCATGAATGAAGATCCCAAACTCTCCACTAGTGGTCTTCATGTAACAAACCCTCTTCTTTGGGCCACTGTGGTAACTCTCAGTAACCAACAAAAACAATAAAGAGCACAATCTATTGCGTTGGAGAGTCAGCTTGTAAGGTCAGCCTAGGAGACAAGCTGAGTATATGGCGATAAGACTTCATAATTTTGTATATTTTTATATACATACACGGGCTTCCCAGGTGGTGCTAGTGGTAAAGAAGCTGCCTGCCAATGCAGGAGACTTAAGAGGCATGGGTTCAATTCCTGAATCAGGAAGATTCCCCTGGAGGAGGGCATGGCAACCCACTCCAGTATTCTTGCCTGGAGAATCTCACGGACAGAAAAGACGAGCGGGCTACAGTCCATAGGGTCGCAAAGAGTCGAAGATGACTAAAGTGACTTAGTATTTATATATACACACACATACATGCATGCATACATACCTACATACATACATACACACATTACTATTAGCAAATATAAAGGAAAACGTATTAACCAAAAGGTGGGATTGGCTAGTTCAGCTAAGCATATTTCTGAATCCAAAGTAACCAGGTGGAATTGGGATTTATGTTTGATCTTCATCCTATTTCTGGTACAAAGCTCCTGAAAGCCTGGGAGTTTCCAAAATGATAAGAGTGATAAAATTGGCATTTGCTATCCATATCTAGTAGCTTTATTAGCCCACACGTGAGTTTATGCTGATGAGACTTTCAGAAAGCCAGAGGATGGGGTTGTCAAGGGACCTACCACTTGACTAAATGGTCAGAATTTCAGTGTCACCTCCGTTGGAAAAATTTTAGTTCAGTCACCAATGGCAAATGCTTTAATCGACTGTGTGTATGTAATGGAGCTTCCATAAGAACTTCAAAGGACAGATTTGCGTTGTTCCCTACACGGTGAGCACACCCCCGTGCCTGCAGGGTAGCACACCCCAGCTCCACGGGGACAGAAGCCCCTGCCCTTGAGGACCTTGACCTCTCCCTTCCTACCTTTTCATCTGGCTGCTCATCTGTATCGTTCACAAAATCCTTCATAGTAAACTGGTGAACATTTAAGTAAATACTTCTCTGAGTCCTGTGAGCCAGTCTAGCAAACTAATTGGACCTGAGGAGAGAGATGTGGGAACCTTCAATATATAGCCATAGGTCAGAAGCTCAGGTAACAGCCTAGACTTCTGATTGACATCTGAAGTGAGTGCTGGTGTCATGAGACTGAGCCCTTCCCTGTGAGATCTGATGCAGTCTCTGTGTAGATAGTGTCAGAACTGAGTTAATTGCTTGGTGGTGTCGGCGAACACGTAGCAGACCAGGCAGCCTTCTAAATCCCAGGTTGGATGGAGCACAGGGACCGCAGCTGTCAGGCTGATAGTGGAATTTCTGGTCTGAACGACATTTCTGGTTGTATCATCAATAAACAGTGGGCAACGTGATGTCATCCTCAGAGTTTTGTGTTTGTTTTCTTGTTTTTCTAGTGGGCTTCCCTGTGGCTCAGCTGGTAAAGAATCTGCCTGCCATGTGGGTAGACCTGGGTTCGATCCCTGGGTTGGGAAGAACCCCTGGAGAAGGGAAAGGCTAACCATTCCAGTATTCTGGCCTGGAAAATTCCAGGGACTGTACAGTCTATGGGGTCACAAAGAGTTAGACACGACTGAGTGAGATTCACTTTCACTTTTTTTTTTCTAGTAGCCTGTCCTCAAGGCCCTGATTGGCCTAGGCACAGAGAAAAAGAGACTGCCTGGGGCTTAACAGTGAACCACTTTATGGGCTGAATTATGTCCCCTCCCTCCTGAACTCCTGTGTCAAAGTTTCAGCCCCCACTGCCTCAGAACGTGACTGTATTTAGTCAGGGCCTTTAAATAGGTGGATAAGTTATAATGAAGAGTGACCCTGATCTAATCTGGCAGCCTTATAAGGAGACGCATTTGGACACATGGAGATGCCAGGGCTGTACTTACATAGGGAAGGGCCTTGTGAGGACAGGGAGGAGGCGGCTGTCTGCAAGGCAAGGAGAGAGGCCTCAGGGAGGACTCAACCTGCGCCACCTTGACCCTGGATGTCTAGCCTCCAGAATTATGAAAAGACTCCTGTTGCTTAAGCCCTTCAGTTCGTGTGTGTGTGTGTGTGTGTGTGTGTTGTTGATGGCAACATAATATATGCTTGGGAATATACCTGAGGTCAGGAATAATTTGCATTGCATTTTATTCTTTCTGTTTTCTTCATTGTGGACACATGTTTCTATAATTCAGATATATTTCAGTTATATTCGTTTGAAAGGTATCTTTAAAACAAACAAAAAGTAACCCATAAATTTGAAAAGTTTAAATTTAGCTCTTATGTTACACATAGTGCATTTGTTTAACAAATCATAAAGTGTAATTAAACAATGTATATTATAAAATGTCAGAATAAAAAATAGGAAGTTAAATATAGTATCATATGCTTTATCTAACTGATATTGTTCCATATATTTAGAAATATCCATATATTTGACTTTTTAAAACAGCTGTGATTTGAATATCAGCTCTGTTGCTTCATCTCATACATTTTTGATGGTTCATTATAATAGTAATGATAACTTATAACCTTTCAAAAACATAGCCACCATCAGCTTTCAATAAAATTTCTTCTCTGTGTATATATATCGGGAGACCAAATGTTGAGAGACTACCCAGGGGGTGCAGAAGATGTTTGAAAGTGAGAATGATTCCAGTTGAAATACAGCTGTGGAGGAATGTAGACCACTAGAAGAGCCAGCAGTGACAGAAGTGATAAAGAAATACAGTATGGGAGAGAAGGATCAAATTCAGGATAGAGAAGAAATAAACTTGGCTTAGAGGAAGCAAACCAAGATTTATGTGACTTTTGATCAAATGTCAAAATACAGGATATAGACAATAAGTAAGGGAACCCACAAGCAACTGAAATATTTTAGTTTATTCCCAGCTGACATTCCCAATGACATTTCCTCACTTATTGGGGGAAAAGAACATTGAAAAATGAAAGTTACTTTATAAATCACTTTGCCCTTCACCAATCAGCATCTAACCTTGCTATGCTTGTGTGGTAAAACATAATGCTTTAAGGCACAAAGCTCTTAGAACTTGAAAAGAGTGGAAAAAGGATTTTTAAGAAAACCTTTCATCCTAAATGGATTTGAACAATCGTACTACTCAGCTACATACTGAAATAGTTTCTTCACATAGAAATGTACTTGGATTATGCATGTATGCTTTTGGGTGAAATTCACTGGATCACCTTAAGAAAGGTAATAAAATAATAATGATAATGATGATAATGGATGCTGCCTTTTATTGGGAATTTGTATGTACTCTAATAATAATGGCTCAATAATACATAAGATTATAGGTGAGGAAATCAAGGGTCATATAGTGTAAATACTTTGCTTGTAATCTCAGGCCTGGCAAGTGGTTGAGATGGAATTTGAGATCCAGCTTGGCAATACAGAGCTTGTTCCCACCTCAATATCTTTACATTTACTGTTCTTCCTGCTCAGAAGATTTCTCTCTAGAAATTTCTTCGTATGACTTGCTCCTGTTGCTTCTTGATCTCAATTCAGACAGCCTCTCCTCAGGAGGTTTTCCTAACCATCCCATTAAAGTAGCCCAGTTATTATCACATTAAGCAGTTTTATTTCTTCATAACATTTGTCACTAATGGATATTTTCTTACTTTTATTTGTAAATATGGTTATCTCTTCCCATCCCCTTCACCAGAGATATAAGCCTTATTCCCTGAAAAAGGGCTTAACAACACATAAATATGTACTCAACAGATATTTGACTGGTAAATCTCATTTAACTTATATAACATATATTTTTAAAAGGCATGGTTATCCTTAATTTTATTAAAAATTTTAATCTAATTGAAATTCACAAAGGTGAGATATCTTTCCAATGACTGCTGAGTTAATATGCAGCAAAACTGGAATTCAGAAACAGGTTAGCGTCACTCTGAAATCCATGCTCTTATTCAGAAGCTACACTGCCTGGAGAGAAGTGACAGTTCCAAGAATCACTAGACTGTGTAACTAAGGTGTCTGCTTCAGGAATGCCCTTAAAAAATAGTGGATATCTAGGAGGAATCTGGAAAAATGGTACTGAAGAATTTATTTACAGGGCAGCAATGGAGCAACAGACATAGAGAATAGACTTACAGACATGGGGAGAGGGGAGGAAGACTGTGAGATGCACCCTTTCTTGGGGAAAGGGTAACGTGGAAACTTACACTGCTGCTGCCGCTGCTGCTAAGTCGCTTCAGTCGTGTCCGGCTCTGTGCGACCCCAGAGAAGGCAGCCCACCAGGCTCCACCATCCCTGGGATTCTCCAGGCAAGAACACTGGAGTGGGTTGCCATTTCCTTCTCCAATGCAAGAAAGTGAAAAGTGAAAGTGAAGTCGCTCAGTCGTGCCCGACTCTTTGCGACCCCATGGACTACAGCCTACCAGGCTCCTTCGTCCATGGGATTTTCCAGGCAAGAGTACTGGAGTGGGTTGCCATTGCCTACCATATGTAAAATAGAGAGCCAACAGGAATTTGCTGTATGGCTCAGGAAATTCAAACAGGGGCTCTGTATCAATCTAGAGGGGTGGGATGGGGAGGAAGATGAGAGGGAGCTTCTAAAGGGAAGGGGACATATGTATACCAATGGCTGCATTTTGAGGTTTGACGGAAAACAGTAAAATTCTGTAAAGCAATTATCCTTCAATAAAAATTAAAACATTTTAAAAAAAGAAAAAAAAATAGTGGCTATCTGATAAGATACCCCTGAAAAATAGTGGATATCTGATTACTTGGAAGTTGTATTGGCTCAGAAGCACAATAAAAAAGATAAGAGTAGAAGATCATTAGTTATCATTTCAATTAAAAGTTTTTATATCATAAAAGCAAATATAATTGAAACTCAGGGAAAAACTATGATGCTTTCTTTTAGAAATGTTAAAAGAAGAACTGTACACTAAATTTCAGAAGGTATCTTCGGGACTAAACTATTAATTGGTACTGTTTCATCTGGTTATCTATAGGACCATTGGCATTTTGAAACTATGAAGGGGATATGTTCAAGAATTGTATTTAAGCTAGAATGAAACTAAAAGGTAACACTAGCAAAAATCTGAAAGAATCAGTTTGTTTATGTTGATAGCTATCTCTGTCTCTCTATAAAACAGGCCTGAATTTTCAGGAAGCAGCACCAGCAGGAAACCAAGTAAAAAACTTCCAGTTACCAGCTCCATAGGAAAGCAGTCCTTGTCTGAGTCAGAAAACTAAAGCCACTTAAATTCCAAAACCTGAAAAGAATATAAGATTATCTGCAGATTGGTGCATTGCTTCCAGAAGGAAAGATGGATGATGTTAAAAATGACTATTGGGTTCATTTTCTGAAAGCCTGGCAGTCCGTCCAGATGGGAGTGTACTCATTCATACGTCCCTGCGTTAGCTGTGCTTCCATCTGTCTCCACTTCAGTCTGACAGGGTTATTCTAGCCTAGTGTAGTACAGCTCAAATTTATGCCGTAATGTGCTGTACCTGTGTCCAGGAGCTCACATGGTAACAAGGGAAATGTGTAAAAGTGTTTAAACGTCTATGTTCATTTGGTTTTCTTAGGGGACCGATTCAGATTAAAAAGGGAAGTTTAAGAGAGATTTATCAGAAATCACTATATATGCTATTTAGAATAGTCTTTCATTTTTGCTTCAATAGTTGTAATATTGAGGATTATTTTTCTTAAGGTTGTTTTACTTAAAACATAAGGATGCTTGGGGCTGGTGCACTGGGATGACCCGGAGGGATGGTGTAGGGGGGGGTGGGGGGAGGGGGGTTCGGGATTGGGAACACGTGTACACCCGTGGCGGATTCATGTTGATGTGTGGCAAAACCAATACAATATTGTAAAGTAAAAAAAATAATAATAATAAAGAAAAAAAAACATAAGGCAAAATAATCTATGAGACAAACCACAATAAATGGAAACGGTTTCTGGATATTTTCATTAAATGTAATCAAGACAATTCTCCTCTTTACATTTCCTGATAACCTCAAGAAAACTATAATTAATAAAACCACGTGGTATGTTAAATAATACCACAGGTATGTATAGGATGTTGATTTACTGTGTCTGGGGCATTAAGTACTTCAAATGAATCTCCACAAAATACTGTATTTATTATTCTCTTTTTGGATGAGGAAACCAAGGCAGAGAGGTGTTAGTAAACTTATACAAAGTCATATCAGTGAGCATCAGATATGAGGTTCCAGGCCAACAATCTGACTCCAGAGGCCAAGCTCGGAGACACTAATCCGTGCTGATATATTAGCAGACATGTATATTCTGCATTGCTATCACCTTAAGAAGAATCCTAATTGCCTGAAGTGCTGGGCAAATTAAGAGTTACTTTGGCATCAAACTGCTCCACATAAATAAAATTTCTCATTACGTTCACATATTCCTTTAAGTAGCCAATACTTTTGATGAATATTTATTTTAAAAAGAACTGCATGCTTTCCTGACTTCTTTGCCAGAGTTAATCAGACTTTTTAAAATGCAGATTCTGAAACAACACTAGAAATATCTTAGATCTTTAAAGTTTGTTCTCTTGGTAATGGGTTCAGAACTATGGGAATATCTGAGGCTGTTAATGTACCCTTACTAAACACTGCTTCTTGTTTAAAATTGTTTTTTCTGGTTTTTATCTCCTCCAGATAGTTTTCTGCATTCTTCACTGTAAACATGGTTTCATACATTACTTATTCCTATGTTTTATTTTAATTCTAGAACATTTACTCTCTTCCTGGTTTACTACTTTAAATCATCTGTGGATTATTAGGGAAGTCTAATATCCAGGCTTGCAGGAATTGAATATAAAAAGTAAAGAAACTTTGTGAGAACGTGATTTGTTTTCTTGCGGGTTAACTGTTGAAAATGTAATGCTCAGCTGACACCAGGCCTCAGAACTGTTGTGATTCACTTTTAATTAGCTTTATAGCTGAGAGCAGTAGACAGTCATTCAGAAAATTCCTTTCCTGTCGAGTCAAGGTGATTATCTACGTCTGTCCTCTCGCCTCCTTACCTAGCTTGGCTCTTTCCCTGTAGCTGCCTCCCTGCGGCCTTTCCCACAAGTTCTCTCCTCATCATCACATCTCCTTCACCACCTTCTCCTGCTCCCATGGACGACACTGCGACTCCTCTCTCCAAACCTTCATCTTCGATGATAATCCAGTCGCTAAATTTCTCAGTGAGATTGCAAACAAATCAGCTTTTAAATTCAGTGCATCATTTTTCCCCCCTCAGGCAACTGTGAAGTAGTGAAAGGATCCTCATAGCTGAGTTTAGAAGACTCAGGTTCAAGTTCCAGTTGGGCCACTGATTAGCTTTGTGAACTTCCCAGAACACATAATCTCTGTATTGCTTGGTTCTGTCTCCTGCAAATAGGCAAACTAACACTAATCCCAAGAGTGTGGGAGGGGCGAGGACCCTCCCTGGGGACTCCAGCCGTGGTTATCCAGCCACGTCTACTCCCCCTCCATTTTGAGGAAAGCAAGTGCTTCCTTCTCCCCGTCACTTCAGACTTTCTCTGACTCAGCTGTGTCTCCATCCATCACTCTTGGCTCCAGAAAATGTGGTGAGACTGCCTCAGGGACTTCATCTTAAAGACTTCTGCAGCTATTTCACACAACTGCCCTTGTAGCCTCCGAGACTGGGGAGACTTTAGGGAACTTGCGGGTTTTCTAAATCCATTCCAGGAAAGGGAAGGCACCCAGATCTTTTGTGCTCTCCCATACTTAAACTTCTGAGATGTTCTTGGAATCCTGAGTCCTTTTGAAAGCCTCTCGAGCTTTTAAATCTCTATCTTTGATTCACTCAATGGTCCAGTGTCAGAAACACTGTCTCTCAGATTGGTCAGAATCCTTCCAAATATTTTCTTAAAGCTAGAAAATCAAGTTTGTTCATCTTTTTTGCTACTAATTATGGCATAACAATCCTCAGCTGATGGAGATTTTTTGCTCCAATTTGAATGAGGAAGGTCCACAGAGTCAAAAAAGGACATGGCAGGCACGAAAAGTGTGATCAGTGAGCACATCAAAATAGCGTCCTGCTACAAATTATGACTGGAGGGTATGGCCAACTGTGACAAGAATATTCTCTGAGTAAAGAGACGTTTGCTTCACACTGTAAGCTTAATAATTCTAATACAGAAATGGGCCTGATTTCCTAGGGCTCCTTGTAAAAAGTTTTTTCTCTTTCAGCCTACCTTCCTTTCAGGAAGTTCTTATCCTCTCCGTCTCTGTAATCATGCCTTTTCTTCACACAGATTGACCCTTCCCTGACCCAACTGAAGTGTGATGCTTGTTGTAGTCTGTGTTCTGAGAGACAGTTGGCTCAGGAAACATCTTTTATGGGAAATTAGCCTCAGAAAATCATCATTTTACATATTATATGCCTTTCTCTGTATCACATGCCCATTAGCTTAATGAAGTTTCTGGGGAAAAATTTGTGCAAGAAACCTGTGTAAATGTGACCAATTTTCCCACAAACATCCAATGACCATAGGCATTTTAAGTAACATATGTGGGAAATGCTCCTTTGGAGAAAGTTTCTGGAGTTAGATTCTTTTAACTTCTGAGGGTGATTCACATTTGAAAGTAATTTTAGGGGCCTCTGTCAATTCCCACTGCTTCCAGTCCCAGCCTGTGACCAGGAGTTTGTAAAACACAAAATTTCATAGGGGTGCCTTGTCTATATCAGTGAGACTTAGAAACCAATACTTTCAAAAAGTCATCATGTATGCATTTTTCTTATCTCTTTAGGAAAATATATTGGTATTTGGGATAACATATAAAGGGAGACAAGTTTGTGCAAAAACCCCCAAACCCTTAAATAATGTATAAACTTCAAAGCCTACTTGAGTTTTATTCTTTTGTCTCAGGAGGTTTACAGTTTAGCTAATGTTTCTCTCTCTTCTGGTTCATATCACATCAATCTGTTCTTGACAAGAGACTTGACATTCTATCTTTCCACAGTCAACACATGGTATTTTTCTTGAAGATCTAGGGCCACTTTCATTTTGGAAACACACACACACACACACACACACACACACACACACACACACACACGCTAATCTCTGCTTCATTGAGAGCTTGACCCCTTTCATAGTAGAGTTTCAAGTATCTGCAGATCTGGGATATTAGAAGACAAACTGAAATCAAAATTAAAAAAAAAAAGATTATCCTTGGTGCTGGGAAATTCAGTACGATGTGTTTTTGTGTACCTCTGTGTGTGTGTGTTTAAACTATGACTTACCTTATGTTCAACCTCGCATCCTTGTTAAATCCAGACCAAAGTTTGGGTAGTGTCTAATCCATTATTATCCCTCATACTTAGATTAAAATATAAGAGGATACAAGTGCAAGGGTTAGTAGTCTCTGAAGTTAAAAAAAATTCTGAAGTTTATAAATACTCAATATTTTAAATGTTGAAGTTGGATATGAAGTTTCTCTTAAATGTGTTTCCAAGGTTTTAGAAATGGTAGAATCCAACCTATGGAATACTAAATGCTCTAACTCTGGCAAAATGATTTGCATATAGACATAGGAAAAAAGGCAAGGAAGATCAAACCAAAAAAAAATGAGACTCGGCAGCAAGCACACTATTGTGTCTGACATGACAAGAAAGGTGCCTTTATAAAGGGATTGCAGGTTGTTAGTTGGTAGAGGGTGTGGCATTGCTCTGGTGGAAAATAAACACCACATGACGGATGTTGGACTTAAGCCTTGCGCTGAATTATTTAAACTGAAAAGAAACCAAGAGTGTGAGGCATAAAGCAAGAGGCCTAGGGGTTTGCTCTCTACCCTTAGCTCTTCTGGGAGACATCTGGCCAGAGATCCTGGAGTACTGGGAAGCCTACTGAATGGGAGATCTATGGGTTTTTTTCTCCAGCCATTCTTGAGATAAAGTTGACATATAACATTCTATAAATTTAATGTGTACAACTTGGTGATTTGATACAAACCTATATATTTTTTAAAACTAACCACCGTAAGATTAACAAAGCTATTGCCACATATCTGCAATTTTTTTCTATGTGTGATGAGAACATTTATGATTTATTCTCTTAATTACTTTCAAGACTATAATTGAGTATTAACAATACTCACCATGCATAAATCATATCCCCAGAACTTATTCATCTTATAACTGGAAGATTCTATCCATTGACTGACATCTCAGTTTCCCTACACACAAAGGGACTTTTTCGATAAATGCTGCTCAAATGATCATGTTTGTTCTTAGGAAAATTTGATGAAGTCTTGAAATGTATACTGCCTTCTTAGTTTTTTTCTTTTGATCTTTTGATTTTTTAATTATTATCTATTTTGTCCTTGCCATTGTTGTTCAGTTGCTAAGTCATGTACAACTCTCTAACAACCCTATGGTCTTCAACATGCCAAGCTACCCATCCTTCACTATCTCCCATAGATTGCTCAAGCTCATGTACATTGAGTCTGTGATGCCATCAAACCATCTCATCCTCTGTTGCCCCATCTCCTTCTGCCCTTAATCTTTCTCAGCATCAGTATTTTTCCCAATGAGTCAGCTCTTTGCATCAGGTGGCCAAAGTATTGGAGCTTCAGCTTCAAAATCAATACTTCCAATGAATATTCAGGGTTGATTTCCTTTAAGATCGACTGTTTTGATCTCCTTGCTGTCCAAGTGACTCTTCAAGAGTCTTTTCCAGCACCACAATTGGAAAGCATCAATTCTTCACTGCTCAGCCTTCTTTATGGTCCAACTCTCAAATTCATATATCACTACTGGAAAAACCATAACTTTGACTAGATGGACCTTTGTTGGCAAAATGATGTCTCTGCTTTTTAATATATAGTCTAGGTTTGTCATAGATTTCCTTCAAAGGAGCAAGCATTTCTTAATTATGGTGCAGTCACCACCTACAGTGATTTTGTAGCCCAAGAAAATAAAATCTGCCACTGTTCCCATTTTTCCGCCATCGATTTCACATGAAGTGACAGGACTAGATGCCATGATATTACTTTTTGGAATGTTGAGTTTTAAGCCAACTATTTCACTCTCCTTTTTCACTTTCATCAAGAGGCTCTTTAGTTCCTCTTTGCTTTCTGCCATAAGGACATTTCAGTTCAGTTCAGTGTGGTCACTCAGTCCTGTCCAACTCTTTGCAACCTCATGGACTGTAGTACTCCAGGCATCCCTGTCCATCACCAACTCTCGGAGCTTACTCAAACGCATTCCATTGAATTGGTGATGCCATCCAACTATCTCATCTGCTGTTGTCCCCTTCTCCTCCCACCTTCAATCTTTCCCAGCATCAAGGTCTTTCCCAAAGAGTCAGATCTTCACATCAGGTGGCCAAAGTATTGGAGTTGCAGCTTCATCATCAGTCCTTCTGATGAATATTCAGGACTGATTTCCTTTAGGATTGACTGGTAGTATTTCCTTGCAGTCCAAGGGACTCTCAAGAGTCCTCTCCAATACCACAGTTCAAAAGCATCAATTATTTGGCACTCAGCTTTCTTTATAGTCCAACTCTCACATCCATACATGACTACTGGAAAAACCATAGCTTTGACTAGATGGACCTTTGTTGGCAAAGTAATGTCTCTGCTTTTTAACATGCTGTCTATGTTGGTATTAACTTTTCTTCCAAGGAGCAAGTGTCTTTTCATTTCATGTCTGCAGTCACCATTTGCAGTGATTTTGGAGCCCCCCAAAATAAAGTCAGCCACTGTTTCCACTGTTTCCCCATCTATTTCCCATGAAGTGATGGGACCAGATACCATGATCTTCGTTTTCTGAATGTTGACTTTTAATCCAACTTTTTCACTCTCCTTTTTCACTTTCATCAAGATGCTGTTTAGTTCCCCTTCACTTTCAGCCATAAGGGTGGTGTCATCTGAGGTTATTGATATTTCTCCAGGCATTCTTGACTCCAGTGTGTGCTTCATCCAGCCTGACATTTCACATGATGTACTCTGCATATAAGTTAAATAAGCAAGGTGACAATATAGAGCCTTGACATGCTCCTTTCCTGATTTGGAACCAGTCTGTTGTTCCATGTCCAGTTCTAACTGTTACTTCTTGATCTGCATACAGATTTCTCAGAAGGCAGGTCAAGTGGTCTGGTATTCCCATCTCTAAGAATTTTCCACAGTTTGTTGTGATCCACACAGTCAAACGTTTTGGCATGGTCAATAAAGCAGAAGTAGATGTCTTTCTGGAACTCACTTGCTTTTTCAATGTTCCACTGGATGTTAGCAATTTGATCTCTGGTTCCTATCTTTTCTAATCCAGCTTGAACATCTGGAAGTTCATGGTTCATGTGCTATTGAAGCCTGGCTTGGAGAATTTTGAGCATTACTTTGCTAGTGTGTGAGATGAATGCAATTGTGTGGTAGTTTGAGCATTCTTTGGCATTGCCTTCCTTAGGGATTGGAATGAAAACTGACCTTTGCAGTCCCATGGCCACTGCTGAGTTTTCTAAATGTGCTGGCATATTGAGTGCAGCACTTTCACAGCATCATCTTTCAGGGTTTGAAAGACCTCAACTGGAATTCCGTCACCTCCACGAGCTTTGTTCATAGTGATGCTTCCTAAGGCCCACTTAAATTCCAGGATGTCTGGCTCTAGGTGAGTGATCACATCATCATGGTTATCTGGGTCATGAAGATCTTTTTTGTACAGTTCTTCTGTGTATTCTTGCCTTCTTTTCTTAATATATTCTGCTTCTGTTAGTTCCATACCACTTCTATCCTTTGCTGTTCCCAACATTGCATGAAATGTTCTCATCTGTGCATGAAATGTTCCCTTGGTATCTCTATAATTTTCTGAAATTTTATGATTTTCAGTAATACTGTATTACTCTCCACTTATTCTCAGGCAGCTAAGGAACAAACTGTTGACTGTGAGTTTATATGTAACCACTGTCTGAAGAGGAAGCATAAGGGTGGTATCATCTGCATATCTGTGATTGTTGATATTTCTCCCTGCAATCTTGATCCCAGCTTGAGCTTCATCCAGCCCAGCATTTGGCAAGATGTACTCTGCATAGAAAATAAATAAGCAGGCTGACAATATACAGCCTTGACGTCCTCCTTTTCCAATGTAGAACAAGCTCACTGTTTTATGTCCGATTTTAACTGTTGCTTCTTGACCTGCATAGATTCTCAGGAGGCAGTTAAGGTCGTCTAATCCTCCCATCTCCTTAAGAATTTGCCACAGTTTGTTATGATCCACACAGTCAAAAGCTGTGTAGTCAGTGAAGCAGAAGTAGATGTTTTTCTGGTTTCTCTTGCTTTCTCAGTGTTAGCAATTTTATTTCTGGTTCCTCTGCCTTTTCTAAATCTAGCTGGCACATCTGGAAGCTCCTGGTTCACTTACTGCTGAAGACTAGCTTGAAGGATTTTGAGTATTACCTTGCTAGCCTGTGAAATGAGCGCAATTGTGTGGTAGTTTGAACATTCTTTGGCATTGCCCTTCTTTGGAATTAGAATCAAAATTGATCTTTTCAAGTCCTGTGACCACTGCTGAATTTTCCTGCTGGCATACTGAGTGCAGCACTTTAACAGCATCATCTTTTGTGATTTGAAATAGCTCAGCTGGAATTCCATCACCTCTACTAGCTTTGTTTGTTGTAATGCTTCCTAAGGCCACCTGACTTCACACTCCAGGAGGTCTGGCTCTAGATGAGGCTCCACACCATCATGGTTATCTGGATCATTAAGACCCTTTTAGTACAGTTCTTCTGTGTATTCTTGCCACTTATTCTTAATATCTTCTGCTTCTCTTAGGTCCTTGCCTTTTCTGTCCTTTATTGTACCCACCTTTGTGTGAAATGTTCCCTTTTGTCTCCAATTTTCTTGAAGATATTTCTAGTCTTTCTCATTCTATTGTTTTCCTCTATTTCTTTGCCTTGTTTGCTTAAGAAGGCTTTCTTGTCTCTCCTTGCTATTCTTTGGAATTCTTCATCCAGTCAGGTGTATCTTTCCTTTTCTCCTTTGCCTTTCACTTCTTTTCTCAGCTTTTTGTAAGGCCTCCTCAGACTACCATTTTACCTTGCATTTCTTTTTTTTGGTATGGTTTTGGTAACCACCTCCTGTAGAGTGTCACGAACCTCCATCCATAGTTCTTCAAGCACTGTATCAGATCTAATCCCTTGAGTCTGTATGTCACTTCCACTGTATAAGTGATTTGGTTTAGGTCATAACAGAATGTCCTAGTGGTTTCCTGTACTTTCTTCAGTTTATGCCTGAATTTTGCAATAAGACGCTCATGATCTGAGCCACAGTCAGCTCCAGGTCCTGTTTTTGCTAATTGTATGGGGCTTCCCAGGTGGCTCAGAGGTTAAAGCGTCTGCCTGGAATGAAGGAGACCTGGGTTCAATCCCTGGTTTGGGAAGATCCCCTGGAGAAAGAAATGGCAACCCATTCCAGTACTCTTGCCTGGAGAATCCCATGGAGGGAGGAGCCTGGTAGGCTACAGTCCATGGGGTCACAAAGAGTCGGACATGACTGAGTGACTTCACTTTTCCATCTTCAGCTACAAAGAATATAATCAATCTGATTACAGTATTGACCATGTGGTGATGTTCATGTGTGGATTCATGCCTTGTATTGTGGGAAGATGGTGTTTTCTTAGCAAAACTGTCAGCCTTTTGCCCTGCTTCATTTTGTATTGCAAGGCCAAAGTTGCCTGAGTTATCTCTTGATTGCCTACGTTTGCATTTCAGACCCCTATGATGAAAATGACATCGCTTTTTTGGTGTTAGTTCTAGGAGGTCTTGTAGGTCTTCACCGAACCATTCAACTTCAGCTTCTTCAGCATTAGTGATTGGAGCATAGGCTTGGATTACTGTGATGCTGAATGGTTTGCTTTGGAAATGAATCAAGATCATTCTGTCATTTTTGAGATTGTGCCCAAGTACTGAATTTCTGACTCTTTTGTTGACTATGAGGGCTATTCCATTTTTTCTAAGACATTCTTGCCCACAGTTTAGTTCAGTTCAGTTGCTCACTCATATCCGACTCTTTGCAACCCCATGAATCGCAGCACGCCAGGCTTCCCTGTCCATCACCAACTCCCGGAGTTCACTCAGACTCACGTCCATCGAGTCAATGATGCCATCCAGCCATCTCATCCTCTGTCGTCCCCTTCTCCTCCCACCCCCAATCCCTCCCAGTATCACAGTCTTTTCCAATGAGTCAACACTTCACATGAGGTGGCCAAAGTACTGGAGTTTCAGCTTTAGCATCAGTCCTTCCAAAGAAATCCCAGGGCTGATCTCCTTCAGAATGGACTGGTTGGATCTCCTTGCAGTCCAAGGGACTCTCAAGAGTCTTCTCCAACACCACAGTTCAAAAGCATCAATTCTTCAGCACTCAGCCTTCTTCACAGTCCAACTCTCACATCCATACATGACCACAGGAAAAACCATAGCCTTGACTAGACAGACCTAAGTTGGCAAAGTAATGTCTCTGCTTTTGAATATGCTATCTAGGTTGCTCTTAACTTTTCTTCCAAGGAGTAAGCGTCTTTTAATTTCATGGCTGCAATCACCATCTGCAGTGATTTTGGAGCCCAAAAAAATAAAGTCTGACACTATTTTCACTGGTTCCCCATCTATTTCCCATGATGTGATGGGACCAGATGCCATGATCTTCGTTTTCTGAATGTTGAGCTTTAAGCCAACTTTTTCACTCTCCTCTTTCACTTTCATCAAGAGACTTTTTAGTTCCTCTTCACTTTCTGCCATAACGGTGGCGTCATCTGCATATCTGAGGTTATTGATATTTCTCCCGGCAATCTTGATTCTAGTTTGTGTTTCTTCCAGCCCAGCGTTTCTCATGATGTACTCTGAATATAAGTTAAATAATCAGGATGAGAATATATAGCCTTGACATACTCCTTTTCCTATTTGGAACCAGTCTGTTGTTCCATGTCCAGTTCTAACTGTTGCTTCATGACCTGCATATAGATTTCTCAAGAGGCAGGTCAGGTGGTCTGGTATTCCCATCTCTTTCAGAATTTTCCACAGTTTATTGTGATCCACACAGTCAAAGGCTTTGGCGTAGTCAATAAAGCAGAAATAGATGTTTTTCTGGAACTCCCTTGCTTTTTCCATGATCCAGCAGATGTTGGCAACTTTATCTCTGGTTCCTCTGCCTTTTCTAAAACCAGCTTGAACATCTGCAAGTTCATGGTTCACGTATTGCTGAAGCCTGGCTTGGAGAATTTTGAGCATTACTTTACTAGCATGTGAGATGAGTGCAATTGTGCAGTAGTTTGAGCATTCTTTGGCATCACCTTTCTTTGGAATTGGAATGAAAACTGACCTTTTCCAGTCCTGTGGCCACTGCTGAGTTTTCCAAATGTGCTGGCATATTGAGTGCAGCACTTTCACAGCATCATCTTTCAGGATTTGAAAGAGCTCAACTGAATTCCATCACCTCCACTAGCTTTGTTCGTAGTGATGCTTTCTAAGGCCCACTTGACTTCACATTCCAGGATGTCTGGCTCTAGATGAGTGATCTTGCCATCATGATTATCTGGGTCATGAAGATCTTTTTTGTACATTTCTTCTGTGTATTCTTACCACCTCTTCTTAATATCTTCTGGTTCTGTTAGGTCCATACCATTTCTGTCCTTTATCGAGCCCATCTTTGCATGAAGTGTTCCCTTGGTATCTCCACAGTAGTAGATATAATGGTCATCTGAATTAAATTCACCCATTCCAGTCCATTTTAGTTCACTGTTTCCTAAGATGTCAATGTTCACTCTTGCCATCCCCTGTTTGACCACTTGCAATTTACCTTGATTCATGGACATCACATTCCAGGTTCCTATGCAATGTTGTTCTTTATAGCATCAGACTTTACTTTCACCACCAGACACATTCACAAGTGTGTGTTCTTTCTGCTTTGGCTCAGCCTCCTCATTCTTTCTGGAGGTGTTTCTCTGCTCTCCCCCAGTAGCATATTGGACACCTTCTGACCTGGGGGCTCATCTTCCATCTTTTTGCCTTTTCACACTGTTCATGGGGTTCTCAAGGCAAAAATATTGAAGTGGTTTGCATTTCCTTCTCCAGTGAGCCATGTTTTGTCAGAACTCTGCACTATGACCCGTCCATCTTGGGTGGTCCTGAACAGCATGACTTATAGCTTCATTGAATTTGCACAAGGCTGTGATCCATGTGATCATTTTGGTTAGTTTTCTGTGATTGTGGTATCCATTCTGGAGGCCATGGGATTGTAGCTCTGACTTCTTCTGTCTTCCCTCTGATGGAGGAGGATAAGAAGCTTGTGCAAGCTTCCTGATGGGAGGCCCTGGCTGTGGAAAAAACTGGGACTTGCTGTGGTGGGGGGGACAATGCTCAATAAATCTTCACCCAACTTTCTGCTCACGGGGTCAGATTGCACTCCCTCCCTGTTAGCTGTCTGGCCTGAGGCAGCCCAGTCCTGGAGCCCACAGTCTCTGTGGTAGAGCTACAGCCTCTCTGGTGGGGCTAGCGGCGACCTCCTCCAAGAGGATCTGTGGCAACACGCCCCTGCCTCCCATGACTGTGGCTGCCAGTGCCCTTGACCGCATGGTGGGCGGCTGTTGACCCGCGCCTCCACACACAGGCAGGTCCAGCTCAGTCTGCTGTGAGGTCAGTGCTCCTTTCCCCTGGGTCCTGGCACACCCAAGGTTTTGTCTGGCCCCCCAAGTGCCTCTTTTCCCTGGTACTGTGGAAGTTCTGCCATCAAATCCCACTGACATTCAAAGTCAGATTCCTCAGGGATTCCAGTCCCTTTGCCAGATCCCCAGGTTGGGAAGTGTAATGTGGGGCCTAGAACCTTTGCAGCAGTGTGAGAACTTCTTTGTAAGATTATTCTCCAGTTGCTGCATCACCCGGAGGCTCTATGGTAGGGCTGCAGGCTACGTTTGTATTATCAATGTGCGCATATATATATAGTATGATTTCTCACTCTATCCTTTAATTTTTATTATTTCTGAACATCTAGTTTTGTCTTATTATTAATATATTGCCTTTCATCACTATCCTTTTCATTTAAAATTCCACTTTATCATCTTTGATCTCCATTTTAAAAACTTCATGTACTTATCACATAACTTAGTCCTTGAATTGTTACAATAAATCTAGTATTATCACTGTTTTAAGGTAAAGAAATGAAGGCACAGAGAGCTTAAGGAATTTGCCAGGGTTCACACAATTAGTGATTGCTATTCATTCATGGGTCTGACTACATTTAAAACCTGTGATTGTTATGTCAATGAGTGACAGTGTATATGCTTCCTCTTAGTTAATTTTATGTTTGTGATTTACCTCCTTATTCCTTTATTTTTGGCTTAAATTTGTTAGTTTTCCCAAATTTTAAAAGCTTGCCTTTTAACTTGAATGTATGAAATGCTTTTTCTATCATGCTATCGTATCCATTTCTATATTTTGGAAAGCTTTTTTCCTATTTGTCATAACATGATAAACGTTAAGCAGAAGAATGTAGAGCAAGGGGAACTTGCAAAAGACCACACCCTTCTGAAGACTTTTTCCAGATGTCCCACTAACAACTTCTAGTTTAACTTCATTGGCCAGAACTTAGTCACATGACCACGCCCAGCTGTTAGTGTGAAGCATGCGAAATTTCTCAGGACACATTGTCCAGGGTTTGGTTACTACGCGACAAGGGGAAAATGGCCATTGGGTGGGTCAGTAGCTTATGCGGCCTATTGAAAACAGAGAGGGAGGAGTCTTCTAATGTGGTTATTCAGGTGTAATCTCAATAAACAACCGAGGGACCCTTAAATATCCTAAACCACATCTGGGAAGTAGGTATGAGAGTAAGAATCATGCAAAAGTTTTTCATTCATCATTCATCAAATAGTCACTGGAATATGAACTCTATAAGGATGGTATTTTTATCTCTTTATCCCAGTATTTAAGTTGGCACTTTAAAATATGTGCTCAATGAGTGAAACCTTTACTGTGCGTACATTACACCATTACATAATTCTCAGTACTGTGTTTAGCCTTAAGAATACAGCCATGAACTGCACTGTAGTTCACAAGAGAATGTGCCCTTATGAAATTCAAGAAACTATTAGGCAAGATTATGAATTCAAGACATAACTCTGTGACTGAGATAAAAACTAAGGTGCTATGGAAATTTCTAAGGACGCATAAGTTACTATTAAATTAGTTTAACTGCTGTTTGGAAAATGTTGCTAGAATTAGACAGTTTTTTCTGTCTTAAATCATAGAATGCATAAGCCTTTAGGCCTCCGGTCCTGTGTAGGATTCTGGAGCTTGGTACAAAATAGGAAGTGAGGAGCCCAGTGTTGGCACAGAACTGGTATCAAACGGGTTTCTAAGACTGACTTGCTCCACCGAGAAGGCCCACTTTGTGGGCCACATGGACTGTGGGAACTATCAGCTGCCACTCCAGCTAGCTGACTGTATTTTCTTTCATCTCCCTGCCTGTCCCCACTATATTTCCCTTCTGCTGAGAATTTACACATCTCAGACTCCTCTCTACCAGTGCCTTTTTTTTTTCCAGGTTGAGTAGTAGAGTCAATATTCTTTTTTGACCAACACCACAGAATTCCTATAATTTGTGTGTTTCATCTTCAAGTAATATATGACACAAATTATTAAATAATATTTTAAAATATATTTAACTGATTGATTTCCAGATATGTTTAAATCGGATACATTTGTACAATAGCTATTAATTTGTTCACTCTACATATAAAACTTGGTGCATATATAGATTAATAGTTCCCTTTGAAAAAATGTTACCCCAAGGATTTACAGTCTACTTCTGCTCTAAACATGAAAAATATCTGTCTGTTCTTTATGTGGTCTGTGGATAAAATACTAATTGTTTCTGGAGACCTGGATTCAAGGATTAGCAGCAAAACTGCTATATTTACTCATTCATTATCTGGTTTGGGAGGAGCCCATGGGTCACATAGGCTTATGTGAATCCATTTGGCAATTTTTATCTTTGAAGGTGACATAATATTTCTGAACTTAAAACTGTGTGTGTGTGTTTATTTTTGTCAAGTTACTGAACCTGTACATTCAAGTGAATGCTGGAGGACTTTCAAAGAACTCATCTGCAGCTGCTGCTTAAAACATATCTGAGATCTCTCTTTGATCATTACCTCTCAGGCCTGAATAATTTTTACAACCTCCAATCTAGGAAGATTTATTTGGATACAGGATTTTGCATGTGAAGTTGTTTTTGCCTCCTCAGCTGCAAGCCCCATAATTTACCCCTTAAGATCTGCTCCTTTTGACTTTTAAATATGATTTAAATCCAAGTACTTCTTATTACCTCCACATCACCCACCCTTGCCTTCTGAGACATCCTCTCTCTTCTGGACTATTTTGAAAGAGTCATAGCTAGTTTCCTAGTCTTCCTTATTGTTTGTTTCCCTACAGTGCATAAGATCAGCCACAGTGAACTTTTAAAATTGTAAATTAGGTTTCAGAACCCACAAATAATTGTCCTCAGATTTAGAATAAAATACAGACTCACATACCCTTCCCACAATGTTTTGTACAATCTGACTCTGTTTCCATCTATACCTTGTGTTCTTTCCTTCTCTCCTTTGCTCACACTGGTCCCCTCACTGGTTAACAAACACAAAGGACTTCTCAATTCAAAGTTTTGGTTTTCCCATGTCTCTGCTTGGATGCTCTTCTTTCCAAACCCTCTCCTGTCCTACTTACCTACCCCAACCAGGTTTCTGCTGAGATGTCGTCTCCTTCAACACAGCCTGTCTGAAATAAATACTTTCTCCAAACTGTCCAAAGACAAATAACCTTTGTTCCTTTGTTCTTTGTTGTCCACTGTGGCTCTCATTACCACCTAAAATTATATCATTTATTTGCTGGTTCTTCCACAGTTAGAAGAATAGACAAGAACAGAATATTCAGGAAGATCCCCTGGAAAAGGAAATGGCAACCCACTCCAGTATTCTTGCTTGTGAAATCCCATGGTCAGAGGAGCCTGGAGGGCTACAGTCCATAGGGTTGCAAAAGAGTAAGACATGACTTAGCAACTAAACAACAACAAACAAGACTTCAGTTATTTCAGTTGCTTGAGAAGAAAAGAGAATAATTAATTTTGAAAGCCTCAGTGTTGCCTATAGAAGCATGTTGTGTAATAACATGTCCCTAGAGAAGACTCTTGAAAGTCCCTTGGACTACAGGGAGATCCAACCAGTCCATTCGAAAGGAGATCAGCCCTGGGTGTTCTTTGGAAGGAGTGATGCTAAAGCTGAAACTCCAGTACTTTGGCCACCTTATGTGAAGAGTTGACTCATTGGAAAAGACTCTGATGCTGGGAGGGATTGGGGGCAGGAGGAGAAGGGGATGACAGAGGATGAGATGGCTGGATGGCATCACCAACTTGATGGACATGAGTTTGAGTGAACTTCTGGAGTTGGTGATGGACAGGGAGGCCTGGCGTACTGCAATTCATGGGATCACAAAGAGCCGGACACGACTGAGCGACTGAACTGAACTGAAAACAAATTTTAAACTACTTTCACAAAAAAAAACACTATTTTACAATTATACTCTCCCACTATATACTCTGTATATCTATGTGGTGGTTTAGTCACTAATTTGCAACCCCACTGAGGGTAGCCTGTCAGGCTCCTCTGTCCATGTGATTTTCCTGGCAAGAATACTGGAGTGGGATGCCATTTCCTTCTTCAGGGGACCTTCTTGACCCAGGGATTGAACTCGTGTCTCCTGCGTTACAGGCAGAATCTTGCATTGCAGGCAGATTCTTCACCAACTGAGCCACCAGGAAAGCCTCATACACCTATATATCTGTCTAAATATTTGTTTATTTAGGCACACTACAGAGGACCCACCATTATAAAATTAAACATACACAGCATATATGTCAGTGCTGTTTATTAAATGTGTGTTGTGTTTTGTTTTTGCTCTCTACACACTACCACTCTCAGTAACGAATAGAGGTGCATTCTGGATAAAGCAGCCAAGCAGCATTTTGTGAGCAACGGGCATCATGGTGTTTGGAGCACTATTTGTCATTTTTGGTGGTCAGGAAAATAAAGCAGCAGATCTGCAGCTAATTCCTTCAACAGTTATTGAGCACTTTTGGGAAAACTGTGCTGGGCATTTCCAGAAAACTAAAAGGTGAGTAAGGTGAGTGACCAATACAATCCCATAATGAATGTTCACATTAATGCTGAGTTTTTCTTACATTTGGATGTGAGCAACTGGGAATCTTTTAGTTTTCACTTAAAATCTAGGAATTAATCACAAATAGAAGCAACTGGTTTGTTTTTAGTGCAGCCAAATGTAATTTCTATAAAGTTATTAGTGGATAAACTGAGCTTGATGTTGAATATAAGTTCTTTTACTTTAAAATCTTCAGAAATCCAAATGTTTGTCAAAATGATATCTGGATTTTCATGATAAAATATTTTGATATCAAGCGCTAAGTCTAAAATTTCTCATTTAAGTTATCAAAGGAAAATTTCCAGCCAGATCTGGAAATTTTTTAAAGCATATATTCATGAAATAAAATGATAGGGTTAATTTTGAATAAAAGTTCAAGATAAGGAAAATTCAAGTTACTTCAAATCAAAATTTTTATCTCCTTACAGTGATATCCTGTATTGCCTTTCCTGGTGGCTCAGCTGGTAAAGAATTCACCTGCAATGCAGGAGACCTGGGTTTGATCCCTGGGTTGGGAAGATCCCCTGGAGAAGGGAAAAGCTACCCCCTCCAATTTCTGGCCTGGAGAATTCCATGGACTGTATAATCAATGTGGTCACAAAAAATGGACATGACTGAGTGACTTTCACTTTCACTGATACCATTTCAAAGAAAATAATACATCATGGCAACTGTAACAACTGTGTTTTTTCCTTTAGCAAAATGTTTGGTGAGAATTTTATCTTAATATTGTAAGGGTCTAGGCTCACTGAAAAGATGAAATAATTGCGTTTGGACAATGTATGATCTTTTTAAAGGGAACTCATAAAAAACAGGATGCTCAAGATCTTTCTGGGGTTTCACCAAGATGAACTGAGTATGATCTGAACCTTGGGGAAAAAAAGTCACATTCAAATAGGCAAGGATGAGAAGGGAGAGCATGATAAGAGAAGTACACAAAATGAATCCTTAGGGATTCACACTCCACTCAGAGAAGCCTTGACAGACCTGTGGCTTGTTTGCCATACTCCCCTGACTCCTGGTGTTGATTGCCATTTGACCTAATCACCCTCCCCCAGCCCTCTCAAACACTCAGCACTGAGCTTCGTGTACACACCACCAACCACTGGACACGGCAAATACTAGTACTAGGAAGCCTCTTTCAGTCTCAGACATGCAACAGGAGATAGATAGAGTTCATGGAAGGCCAGGAGACTTGCAGAGAATTCATGGAAAGGTGGGGGTAAAAAGGTGCCCAGGATTTAGGTAAACATGTGAGGAAGGCGAAGAGGAAACTCTTTCTATAGGAAAAAATTGGAGTTCAGAATGAATCTGGTGTTTCAAGAGAACCACACATGCATACATCAGTGTCTTGTTGATTACAACACTTTGGAGACAAAAAGTGGTAAATTTAGAGATGAGTACAGTGGTCTATTGAAAAGAGCTTTAATAATTGGATATTTATAGTTATGACATTTATTACTAGACAGTAGAATTTCTAAAAATTAATTAGTGTATATACAAAGCAATACATAGGTAAAATTAGTCTGACTTTATAATTTATTTAAAGGAGAGATCCTGCAAGCAAGACAATAAATAAGAAGGCTGTGGTGATAATCTATATCTGACACAAATATAGTCTGATAGACACTAGACAGGTGATGACCCAAGAAACTTTCCAGAACGATGGAAAATTCTGTATGTTCCAGTATCTTGCCACTAGCCACTTGTAGCTTTTGAGCTTCAAGTGTAGCTAGTGTGCTTGAGGCATAGCATTTGTAACTTTAACCTTAATTTTATTGTTGTTAGATTGCTCAGTCATGTCTGATTCTCTGTAACTACATGGATTGTAGCCCAGCAGGTTTCTCTGTCCATAGGACTTTCCGGGCTTATCTTTTTTTTTTACTCAATTATTTCGCTTTAATATTCAATAGGAATAATACAGGAAATTGGGTAGTGATTTCCTTGGGCTTTTGCATATACCAGGTATATGCATCAAAATAATCAAAAGCCAAACTACAAATGTTTTTACAGTAGAATATGCCTGCAAATACAATTTTAAAGCATCAAGAAACAAAGAAAAATAACATTTTCCTCTTCTAGCTGCTGCTGGTGAACAAGGGCCCATTCTTCCTCACAGAGGTAAAGCAAATGTAGGTGGAGTTGAGCCAAGCAACAGCAGAAAATTATAAATTCACTTTTATGAGATGATTCAAGGCATAAGCAACTTTACTTTTTAAAATAAATTTTTTGGTGTACAGTTGATTTACTGTGTTGCGTTAGTTTCTGCTGTACAGCAAAGTGAATCAGTTGTATCTATACATATATCCACTCTTAAAATTTTTGGTTCTTTTCCCTTATAGGCCATTGCAGAGTACTGAGTATAGGTCCCTGTGCTATACAGTAGGTCCTTGCTAGTTACCAGTTTTATATATAGCAGTGTATATACGGCAATCCCAATCTCCCAGTTTATCCCTCTCCCGCCTTTCCTCCCTGATACCTGCGTTTGTTTTCTGATCTGTGACTCAGTTTCTGTTCTGTAAATAGGTTCAGCACATGGGCAGAGAGGCTGCGATGGGGGCTGCGCCCCTTGAGCGTCACAGCTTTGGTGCCTCCCTTCTGAGATGGACTGGGTCTCCTCGCAAGCACTCCGGGTTTCAGGCTTCCTCGCTCCCACCCCCGCAGGCGGTCTCCTCGCTGCCAGCAGTAGCCCGGTCCCCAGGTCTGCTCTCCAAACCCCGTATCCCAGGCCCAGCCCCAGTCTGCATGGGCGAACACACCCCCAGGCTGGGTCACACGGACGGCGGCTGGCGGACCGCGTGCGCACGTCTCCCTTTGTCCTCCTGCGTGGACGGTTGCTGCGCTCTCCTCCTTTCGCGCCTGAAGGGCCCCTTCCGCCTCCACTGACCCTCCTGACTGTTGACGGTACTTCCCAGGCACGGGAACATCCCCTTACCTTCAGCTCTCGCCCGCGGGCACATGTCCCATCCTGCTGCTTCTCCTCTTCCTTTCCCCTTCTTTCATCCTACCCAGTTAGGCAGGGATCCTTCCTGTCCTTCTAGGAGTCTGATGTCCTCTGCTAGTGTTCAGCAGTGCTCAGTGACAACTGTTTCATTTGTAGACGTATTCTTGATGCATTTATGCGGAGAGACGAGCTCCGTGTCCTCCCCCAGCCTTTTATCTCCTCCCCAGCTTTCATTAAATACCACATGGTCAGCGGCTACTTTGTTGTATAGTTCAACTCTATTCGTTCAAGACTGAGAGTTGTTAAGTTTCTTCCTGAACGTGTTCCAGGACAAACTCTCCATGATTTTCAAGTCTTTATCATCCCATGTTTTAAAAGGGTTGCTTGTCTTTAGAAAATAGTCCTGTTATTTTAGTAATCTTATTTTGTAAACCTAGGATTTTTTTCTCTAAAAGTGTGCACCGACCAATAAAATAGCTACTCACTACAATGGCTATTTAAACTAAATTATTAACTATTTTATAATAATTATAGTCATCTTATAATAATAATAATAATTGTTGATTATTTTATTGCTTCAGTTCAGTTCAGTCGTTCAGTTGTGTCCAACTCTTTGCGACCCCATGAATCGCAGCACACCAGGCCTCCCTGTCTATCACCAACTCCCGGAGTTCACTCAGACTCATGTCCATCGAGTCAGTGATGCCATCCAGCCATCTCATCCTCTGTCGTCCCCTTCTCCTCCCGCCCCCAATCCCTCCCAGCATCAGAGTCTTTTCCAATGAGTCAGCTCTTCGCATGAAGTGGCCAAAGTACTGGAGTTTCAGCTTTAGCATCAGTCCTTCCAAAGAACACCTAGGACCTATTTCCTTTCAAATGGACTGGTTGGATCTCCTTGCAGTCCAAGGGACTCTCAAGAGTCTTCTCCAACACCACAGTTCAAAAGCATCAATTCTTCAGCACTCAGCTTTCTTCACAGTCCAACTCTCACATCCATACATGACCACTGGAAAAACCATAGCCTTGACTAGACAGACCTTAGTCGGCAAAGTAATGTTTCTTCTTTTGAATATGCTATCTAGGCTGGTCATAACTTCTCTTCCAAGGAGTAAGCGTCTTTTAATTTCATGGCTGCAGTCACCATCTGCAGTGATTTTGGAGCCCAAAATAATAATGTCTGACACTGTTTCCACTGTTTCCCCATCTATTTCCCATGCAGTGATGGGACCAGATTTTATTGCTTATCTGACCTCATTTCAAGAGATCAGTAACCACACATGGTTAGGTAACATTACTGACAATATAGCTCTAAACACAAGTTACAGAAGTAGGAATCTAATCTGAATGCCGAAGACCTGAAACCAAATAATCACTGATCAAAGCTGAATATTTGGAGAGGTGGAGACATAAGCTTAAAGGGAATCAAGGAAAATGCCAAGAGATTGCGCCTTGGATACTAGAGCGATGACGACAGCACTGACCAACATTTAGAAAAGGGAAAAGTTTCCTTGTAGTATATTGGTTGTTGTTCAGTCACTAAGTTGCGTCCAACTCTTTGCAGCCCCACGGACTGCAGCACAGCAGGCTTCCCTGTCCTTCACTGTCTCCCGCAGCTGGCTCAAACTCACGTCCATTGAGTGGGTGATGTCACCAATCATCTCATCCTCTGGCATTCCCTTCTCCTCTTGCCTTCAACCTCTCCCCATGTTAGAGTCTTTTCCAATTTGACACATTAAAATTGAGGGGCTCTACCAGTTAGGATAAGTCCAGTCTCTGCTTCAGAATTGTCACACATAATTTTAAGGTTAGTGGTGTGGAGAATGATAGGGAAGGTGACATGGTTTAGAGGAATTAAAGACATTTGCAAATGTAGAAAAGGCGAGGCTAAGTTAAGAGCAGACTAAATATATCTTTGTTTCCCACTGCAAGGATGAAAACTCATCATAGTCTTTGGGAAGAAGTGAGAGAACAGAAACCATACTTAACTGGAAGGAAGGAAAGCGCTAACAGGGATGGGTTGAGGGAAAGAAAATTACACTGTTAACTAGTCATTTCCCTGACATTAATAAACAATTTTTCTAATATACCATTTTCACAACACAAAAGCTCCATGTTCCACATGAAACCACATGGCCCTGGGGCCAAGATGTTTGATGTGAGAAGCTCTGAGAAAATTCTGCTGTGGGAATTAGAAGATGAAAGAATTCTAGATTTAAACATTTCTTTAATAAATCATATATTTTAGTTAAGCATGTTATTTAATCTAGAAACTAGAGCAATGCCTTGCATATAGTGGATATTCAAGAATAATAAATCACAAGGAAGGAAGGAAAGAAGAGAGGGAGGGAGAGAGAGAGAGAGAGGTTATACAATCAATTAATAGTATTTAGTACATGCACACAGCAAAAATAGAAATTCTTCTCCAATATTTGACTTTGTTAGTGATATAGACACGCAATTATGAGTTGTATTTTTTCATATTTTAAAACTTGAATAAAGAACTAAATTGAATAAAAAATACATACTTTTCCCTCTTCTAATACCTTTATCTGTCATTTGGGAAAGTCTGAGTTTATACACTCTTCTACCTATCCTCCAAGAGTCCAGTAAATAAAAACATACTGTACGCAAGCAATTACATTTTTAAGTGAAAGTCCTTAAGATGACCTTCAAAGGATAATACATGGAGACAAAGAATAAATTCATCCAGACTTCATAACATTAAAAAAGATAGCAATGAATCTTTCCCATCATCACTCGTGTGACGCAGCTGCTGCCTTATCAAAACACGTTTACAAATGCCCTCAGAAAATAGTGAAGCATAATTAGGTGTGGGTTTTTTTATTATAGATGAAATTGGGAGATTTGAGCATGAGTATTAGAAGTGAATGTACACTATAAACATTGACTTTACACAGTTCAAGTTGTGAGAACATAATAGGCTGAAAAACCCTGAATTATGAGCATTCAGGAAAATAAGTGTTTGTTCCGTTCTACCTGGGTTGTCGTTATCTGTGTACTTTAATTTGCTTTAAGCTTTCCTCTTGAGCCTGGGTATCTAATCAAAGTGTTTCTCTTTATTCTGAAATATTCTTGGACTATCTTAATCCTTGTCCAAGTGAGATCCAGTTCTATTGATCTTTAAGCATAACACAGTTTTTAACAATAGTGTTTATCCCCTCTCCCTTTTGGTTCTGGTGTATTTCTCTACAAATTTTATTTCCTAAATCAGAGAACTAGGGACAATAGACTTAATTGAAAGAATATCATGTCACTGTGGCTTGCCTGCTAAACCAGTGGACTCTGGATATATTTATTCTTTGGAAGCTTTGCTGAAATCATCCAATTTGTTTGGCCATACAATGAAATATATATTACTCCTGATCAATAAAGTTTCAATAAGTTGAAATTATTAAAATACTAAAGATAATTATGAACAGTGAAGTATCTCCAAGCAACCTCAGAAATCCAAATGGAGGACTTTTAAATTCAAATTTAAATATATTTGAGTGTTTTGTCTAATAGAGTAAAGTGAAGCAAAAAAAAAAGCTTTATTTTAAAAAGTAAGTTATGACTTAGTTGAGTAAAGACAAGACTAAGAGAGAGAGGAGTACACATTCAAAAACTTATTATGCTGGGCATTGCAGAATTATATGCAGAATCATCTCAATATACTGGCTCATGTCTTACCCTCCTCACTAGAAACTAGAAGGAAGATTTATTATGTATTAATAATTCAACCAAAACCCAGGGTTATAAACATTAAAACTCTTAAGCTCCTTTTAAAACATACCAATGAAGATTTTTTTTTCTTTTTTTTTTTTTAAGGAAATCCATCTGAAAAATTAAAGATCGTTTATATGAGTGATGGGATTACAAAACTAAAAACTGCTCAGACACATTCATTGTGTACTCTCCACATCATGTTACAGTAATGCTGTGTTCTTCATCTACATTAATGGCTATTATTCTTTAGAGAATGAGAGACTGCTCCCTAAGCAGTGGAGCATATTTGGAAAGAAACCAGAAAAGTTTAACCAGAATCTCCTAAGAATGGAAACAAACCTAGTGCACAATTGTGAATCTAGTCTTTGTCAAGGGATTGCATGAAAGAGATCAGTAAAGCAGAAAAGAGTTCAGGAATGTTTCATCCCAAAGGAATAACATTTATCAAAGCAATTTGCAAGGGTAGTTCTGTCACTTCTGCTTCTGTGAACAAAGTATAACAAATGAGGTTGTAGCGTTTACTACTGAATTTGAAGGAGTTTTCAGCATTAGAAAAGTGGTGTCACTACTGCTGTAGTCTTTCTTGTAAGCAAAAGGGCAAATCTGGCATGAGTTTAAAATATATTCCCAATAGGCACTGATTCTGAAAGGCCTGTAGTTTTATAAAAAAATGAAATGCACGCCAGTTCTTTTAATAAAGAACAAAGAAAACCTGCCTTTTCTGTTCTTTTTTACATTTGGTTATATTGCTTAGATTTCAGAATTGTGAATAAAAATATATTTCATTAGCTTACAGTTTGATTAAGTAAAAAAATTATCATTAGAAATATACTGAAATATTTTAATAATCATCCTTTTACTTTTTCAAACTGAAAGCTCAATGGGACCAAAAATGATGAGACTAAGACCTGATTGATTGTTGGTGGTGGTTGTTTTCCCTAAGCTCTAACATATGTTTATGAATATTTGTTCTTAAATGTCAGCAAAATTAAATAATCTGCTAGTTATTTGGGGGGCTACAGTTTGTCAATCTTTTTCAGACCAATGACCAGTTTTTAGTAAGTGTTTATGGGTGTCATTATGGTGTGTGAAGAAAAAACTGCTGCAAGAGAAAAGGAATGTGTGTGTTTTAGTAGTCAAGATAGAGACATAAGCAAAATAGCGACTTCAATGAGGTGTGCACACACGTCTCTCTCTTCCAAAGGTCTGGACGCATAGTCCACGGCAGGTGTGATACCACTCCCCCCAGTCATCTCCCAGGACCTCTACCTTGCTGGTCCTTTCGCCTCCCTCAATACACTCTTTGTTTCACGTACAACATGGCTTCTAGGTATCCTACCGTCAGTTCTGCATCCCTTCAGCACATAAGGAGAGGGAGCAGTAAAAACTGTGTCTCCTTCCTTTACAGACAGGATCCAGAAATTGGACATTTCACCTGTACATGAAGCCATTGTTAGAACTTTAGGGCTTCACTTCAGTTCAGTTCAGTCGCTCAGTTGTGTCCAACTCCTTGCGACCCCATGGACTGCAGTACGCCAGGCCTCCCTGTCCACCACACACTGCCGGAGCTAACTCAGGCTCATCTGCATTGAGTCGGTGATGCCATCCAACCATCTTATCATCTGTCGTCCCCTTCTCCTCCTGCCTTCAATCATTCTGAGTATCAGGGTCTTTTCAAATGAGTCAGCTCTCTGCATCAGGTGGCCACAGTATTGGAGTGTCAGCTTCAGCATCAGTCCTTCCAGTGAATATTCAGGACCTGTTTCCTTTAGGATGGACTGGTAGGATATCCTTGCAGTCCAAGGGACTGTCAAAAGTCTTCTCCAACACCACAGTTCAAAAGAATCAATTCTTCGACAGTCAACTTTCTTTATAGTCCAACTCTCACATCCATACATGACCACTGGAAAAACAAAAGCTTTGACTGGGGGACTTTTGTTGGCAAAGTAATGTCTCTGCTTTTTAATATGCTGTCTAGGTTGGTCGTAACTTTTCTTCCAAGGAGTAAGCGTCTTTTAATTTCATGGCTGCAATCACCATCTGCAGTGATTTTGGAGACCCCAAAAATAAAGTCTGTCACTGTTTCCCCATCTAGTACCATAAAGTCATGGGACCAGATGCCATGATCTCAGTTTTCTGAATGTTGATCTTTTAGCCAACTTTTTCACTCTCCTCTTTCACTTTCATCAAGAGGCTCATTAGTTCTTCACTTTCTGCTGTAAGTGTGGTGTCATCTGCATATTTGAGGCTATTGATATTTCTCCTGGAAATCTTGATTCCAGCTTGCGCTTCATCCAGCCCAGTGTTTCTCATGATGTACTCTGTATATAAGTTAAATAAGCAGGGTGACAATATACAGCCTTGAAGTACTCCTTTCCTGATTTGTAACCAGTCGGTTGTTCCACGTCCAGTACTAACTGTTGCTTCTTGACCTGCATACAGATACCTCAGGAGGCAGGTCAGGTGGTCTGGTATTCCCATCTCCTTAAGAATTTTCCACAATTTGTTGTGACTCATACAACAAGGCTTTGGTATGGTCAATAAAGCAGAAAGAGATGTTTCTCTGGAACTCTATTGCTTTTTCAATGTTCCACCGGATATTGGCAATTTGATCTCTGGTTCCTCTGCCTTTTCTCAGTCCAGCTTGAACATCTGGAAGTTCACAGTTCACCTATTGCTGAAGCCTGGATTGGAGAATTTTGAGCATTACCTTACTAGCATGTGAGATGAGTGCAATTGTGCGGTAATCTGAGCATTCTTTGGCATTGCCTTTGTTTGGGATTGGAATGAAAACGGACCTTTTCCAGTCCTGTGGCCACTGCTGAGTTTTCCAGATTTGCTGGCATATTGAGTGCAGCACTTTCACAGCATCATTTTTCAGGATTTGAAATAGCTCAACTGAAATTCCATCACCTCCACTATTTTTGTTTGTTGTGATGCTTCCTAAGGCCCACTTGACCTCTCATTCCAGGATGTCTGGCTCTAGGTGAGTGATCACACAATCGGGATTATCTGGGTCACGAAGATCTTTTTTGTACAGTTCTTCTGTGTATTCTTGCCACCACTTCTTAATATCTTCTACTTCTGTTAGGTCCATACCATTCTTTCCTTAGAATGGTTTCACTTAGCTGCAAGGAAAATTTAAAGATACAGACTTCTTTTCAGGATAGGCTTGAAGTCACTAAAAACCTGAGTTCTGTTATAAAAGAGGAAGGGGAAGTCAGTACAGAGGGAAACTTTTTGCTCTCAGCCTTTAGGCTATATTACTAATCTTCATGAACTTCAGCAATGACATTTCTACCAGCTGTCTGCAAATTGTGTATATTTTAAAATAATTAAGACTGAAAAATGCTTGTAAAAACCTTTTATAAGGAGTTTGTGTTAGTCTGCTGTACAAACTCCTATTACAGACCCCTATTGTAGACTGGGGTGGCTTAAACAGAAATTTATTTTCTCATAGTTTGTAACTCAGTCAATAAAGAATCTCCCTGCAATGCAGGAGACCCGAGTTTGATTCCACCCACTCCAGTATTTTTGCCTGGAGAATCCCATGGAGAGAGGAGCCTGGCGGGCTACAGTCCATGGGGTTGCAAGAGTCAGACAGGACTTAGTGACTAAACTACCACCACAGTTCTGGAGACTGGAAGTCAAAGTTCCAGGTGCCAGCAGGGTGTCTAGTGAGACACCTTCCTTTGGGTAGCAGGACCAGACACTTTCTCTCTGTGACCTCACATGCCCTTCCCTTGGTGCATGCACCCAGAGGTGGCGAGAGAGCAGACTCTCTGGTATCTTTTCTTGAAAGGAAACCAATCCTATCAAATCAGGGCTCCATCCTTATGACTTCATTTAACCTTAATTATTTCCATAAAGGCCTTATCTCCAAATATTTTCATATTAGGGGTTAGGATTTGATGGATTTCGGGAGGGCATAGGCATTCAGTCCATAACAGTTTATTAAAAAGTCAGAATTGTTATTCTAAAATCGGTTAAAATTGGCTGGTCCTTTTTTCTCTTCATTGATGAAAAGGAGTTCAACTAAACCATCTCTGCTTTGTACCATGTGCACATGTATCTGTGATTCCTTGAAGAATCTATATAAGATTGCTTTTTAATGCTCTAGTTGGTAACTAGCTGTTGTTTTATTTGCTAGGTAAAATCTGGAAGTATAAGTGGATGAGAGAAGATAGTTGGTTACAGATGGTAATTTCACACCAAGCTAGACAGTTCTCTCACCTCCTACCAAGGAATTCTGAAAGGGTAAGACTGTGACATGGAAAGAGAAGAAAAACTAAGAAAGATACAGTGTTTGAGGAGAATGAGATAGAAGGTTATGTATGAAGAGAAAACATTTCTTCTCAAAATAAATCAACAATGATTAAGTTTCTACTGTCTAACAGCTCATAATGCAGTAGAGGGGAAGATAAATGTGTCACCAAAAAAAAAAAAAAAAAAAATCACCTGCAAAGAATAATCAATATCATTACACATCAAGGACATAACAAATTATAAGCTCAATAAGATACCACTCCACACCTACCAGAAAGGCTAATATTTTTGAAACTGACACCATCCACTATTAACAAGAATATAGAACAGTTAAGATTTTCCTATGTAATTGGTGGGAGTATATATATCCCTTTTAGGTGGCACTGGGAGCTAAGAGAATGGGTTTTACTCATTTGCTGCTGCTGCTGCTGCTGCTAAGTCACTTCAGTCGTGTCCGACTCAGTGCGACCCCATAGATGGCAGCCCACCAGGCTCCACCATCCCTGGGATTCTCCAGGCAAGAATACTGGAGTGGGTTGCCATTTTCTTCTCCAATGCATGCATGCATGCGTGCTAAGACGCTTCGGTCGTGTCTGACTCTGTTCGACCCCATGGACAGCAGCCCACCAGGCTCCTCTGTCTGTGGGATTGTCTAGGCAAGAAGACTGGAGTGGGTTGCCATTTCCCTCTCCGTTTACTCATTCACTGCCTATTTAAACTAGAATGCGATACTACATGCTTGTTCCTCCTAAGGTGAGAGTACTGGTTTTCTATTTTCCCTAATTTTATTAATGGAATAAAATCCTTAGTTAAGAAGACTTTATCTCACCCAGATATGTGTTAGGAATTTGAAAGATGGCATTTATGCGTCTCTGATCTACCTGGAAACTCTTGAAATTTTCCATGCATCCAAATTGGGTATGATAGGTGAGCAATCTTTTACTAAATGCCTTTTTGAAGTAGAGTAAGTTCCATAAAATTTATGATAAATGAAAGAAATTTGATAATTGTGTTCCCAGTAATCACTCTGAGACCTGAATATTCTGTTCCCAGGCTTCAGCCTGAGAACACCAAGATTTGGGTATTTGCAGAAGAAAGTAGAAAAAGGCTCTGGGTGTAGGTGCATCAAATATACAAAAATGTTTTCCACATGCGCCTATTAGGGTCTGATTCTAATTGGACTGTTATTTGCATGGTTAGATTCTCACTGAATCTGGTTATACTTTTTTTTTTTTTTTTTGCAGCTAATAGCATCTGTTACCAATTAGTTTTAAACAACGATTTGCTTGACTGAAAAGTGAGTGAATCTTTTTGTTAACTTACTCTAAATTGGAAGGCTGAATTTGCAATCTCCATTCCATCCCTGTTTGAGCCAATCAGAGAAACACAATGTGTATATGTAGTATGCCTTTTCCTGCCTAATTATTAAAATTACTTTTGTATTACCTTGAAAGCCATAGGCAGTTACCTAAAGACAAATACTTTCAGTTTCTTTAGCTAGGAGTTCGAATTTCAAAAAGTCAAGAACTTGATGATTGACCACAGCCACGGTCTTATCTTTGCTATTTGTTAGTAATTTCCTGGCCATCTCAGAAAGCAAGGCAATATTCCAAAATCATTGAAAAGATGGTTTTGATTAATCTCATCCATTTAAAATATTTTATCTCATTTTGTTCTTATAATAATAATCTAAACAAGCTATCAATATAACTATTTATGCATTCAAGAAATGACCATGGTAAGGTGTTCAAAGTTCAGTACTGTATTGCAGTATAATAGAGTCCCCTAAATTAGTAGATGATGAGATCATTGTTAAGTCCATTATTTATTCAGTTTTAGAAACAAATATTGGGCATAATCTTTCACAATCTGTCCCATTCCAGGAGAACTTTGCTGGCCTGCATGATATCTCTGCCACAGGGTTGTATGAGATTGGGCCACCAGAGTGGTTCGGTCAGAGAAAGGTTAAGTTCGGCCTCTGGAATAGCAGTAGTTCATTAACGAGATGCACTGTGGCAGAGTGCAGTAGCCCTTGCACTGACTCTCAGCCAATTGTGTTCTAACCAAAGTGCTCTGACCGCCGCTGATTTAGAGAACCTGCTGAGGTAGGGGTGGCCGCGGTGTTCTTTTCCCAGTGTGTCTCCATCACTGAGTCACCTCTGCAGGTACTTCAGGAGGCTGGACCTGTCTCATCCCACGGGTTTCTACCCACCCCTGGGCCTTTCAGCCACGGTCTCTGTTGCCTCCAATCAGTACGATAATGTATGCTCCCTGTTTCTATCAAACTGTCTCCGACAAGACGTGATCATTCTTTGCAGGCACGAGGCCGGTCTTTTCTGCCATGGGACCTTTCCGCGTCCTCCCGGTAGGCGCGGTGTGGGACGGCAGGGAGAGAGGGCCAGCACACGCGTGCCATCCTTGCTCCGTGGCCCCGTAAGCAGTTCACAGCGGAGCTGTTTGTTTTATCCAGGCCAACAAAAGTGGTCCTTCCTGTTATGTCTCCGCTGAAACGTACCTCTGATTAAGTTTGGCCTATCCAGAATAATCTTTTATTTTTTCATGAACTGAAAGTCAACTGGTTAGGAATGTATTTCATGAATGTTTTCCCATTTCATTCACACATTTCCTGAATTCAAAGGAAGAGGCTTATACAGAGTGTGTCCACCAGATAATGAGGGGAACCCTCATAGATCCCTGCCTGTCTGCCTGCATTGTCCTTAAATAGTGTTTTAGTTGGTCTGTCTTCTTTTCAGGCAAACAAAGATAGCATTTACATTGATATGACGATTAACTACTTTTTAGCTTCATGCAGAACAAATTATTATCTTTTCCCTGACTTTAATGGGAATACCATAAGTATTTCTCCTTTATGTACCACAATTTATACACTCAAACACACATAGTAATATAATGATGTAAATGTATCTATCCATTCATATTTTGTTAAGAGCTTTCTCTGAGAATAGATGTTAGAGACAATTATTTCTTTTCTGTTTTAAGAGGTTTTTTAATTGTGGTATTTAAAAGCATCGTCACTGAAATCAGAGTTGCTTGTATTTTAATACTGACTCTGCTAATAGCTGTAAACAAGTTGCTTTTTCGCTTCATGTCTACTTCTTCATCTGTAAACTAGAGCTAATAATAATGCCTTTGTTAATAAGTTAATAATATGCTGAATTACTTAAAAGATCTCCTAACAGAAATATACTTCCTTTACAGACATGATTTTTCCAACCAATAAATGAATTTTAAAATGTTCCTTTGTGTCTGATAATTTCAGGAAGCTCTTTTCTTTAATTCAGATGGCTTACTCAAGGGATGTGGCTAAATAAACTTATAGTATCATAAAAAAACAGGAACCCAACACTCAGGAACAAAATAATTTCACTTTTCGTGTTCAGAATAATATACTATCATTCTTTAAAAGATAAACTATGAAGTAACTGGCTGAAGTAAAATTTTCTCTATTCACTTTTTAGAGAAATAAGTTCTTTGGATATATATTTTTAAACTACATTCAAGTTCATCAAGTGAACAAGAATAATTCTTTATAAAGAACAACTTATTAGACAAATAGATCAGGAATCAGTTTGTCTACTTCTCTAGTTTGAAGCTTACAAACCCCTGACTTTTGAATATATATTTATTTAGTGTCACTGGAGTGCTGACAAGCCGCGCTCAGTGAGGAATCTTTCCATAATGTTTATTATCCATGCCCTGTGTGAATATAGGCATTTGTCAATGCGGATATTATGCCCATATGGCCCTGGGCCTGAGCAAGTGGAAAAACATGGCTTACAAATCACTCGTGTGGCCACCCTGTTGTGCAAAGCTTCAACCTTGATTCTAATCTAACAAGACCAACAGATAATAAAAGCTAATACTTCCTGTTAGTTATTAGGTACTTTTCTGATGCCCTTATCTGTAACATTTGCTTTAATTTCTACCAAAATCCTAGGACATAGGCACTATTATTGTCCTCATTACATAACTGAAGAAATAAGCAGAGAGGTCAAGAAACTGGCTCAAGAACACACATATCATTAAGTGACAGAATCAGGTTCCAGTTTCTTACCTGTTATGAGTAGCACCCTCTCCTTCATTACTTATCCCTATTCCTACCCTATCATCTTGACTTTGAATTTTCTAATATTTCTGATTTTTAGAAAGGTAGCAAAGACACTTTGTTCTTCTCTGACTTAATATGTAGAACTTGATTCTTGGTCCAAGATACCTGTTACTGAACCTGAAATAGACATCTTGGTGGAAAATTCCAAACAATGTCATCCTCATGATTTTAAAAAGCTATTGTTAATTTTACTTTTGAAAGATATTTAATTTTTACATAAAAAGTTATGATAAAGGTGTTTTTGGTCTTCATGTACATCATCATCCATTGAGTTATCTACAGGTTTTTAAAGTTTCAAAAGCACTGATAGAAGTTAAGAATGTATTTTCCTACTGGATGATTGAAGAATATTAATTTTTCCCAGTGGCTAGAATGAAATGATCTGGAATCATGGAACCGACACAGTGTGGTTGTAGGCAATATTCAATTACCAGATGTGTGGTTTCTTGGAATTCATTTTAATAAGTGGTTTCCAATGCTTCTTCACTTCTATTAGAAAAAAGTGAACATTAGAATTTCTGTTATTATTACTATACGCTTATGAATTTTATAGAAACCTAAGCATGTATCTCATCTTAAAAAGTAAAATCTGTATGCTTTGGATCATAGAAACCTTGTTATCTGTTACACTTAGAAGATTAACAACTAATTTTTAGTAAGCCAAATGGGACAATTACGGTTCAGAATTCATGAACATTTATATAGTAACAGTATTGTGTGCTCAGTGGTATTTGCATGTTCAGATCATATATTCAGGAACTCTGAACAAGAGCATATGTTGGTCAGTGCTTTCTTCTTCTTCTTTTGTTCAATTTTAAAATCCTTAGCCCCAGTCATTGTTCCTGATCACTAGGTTTCAGGTGCTGTGGATGGAAAATCTGTAAATGCTGTGGGGACTCTGCTTCTTGTCCTGCTCTCCCTTCCCCCACTGGGGTAACAACACAAGCAGGGTGAGGAGCAGTGCTGCACCCTGATTACAAACACACTGACACCCTGCTGGGGAGAATATATGTGCAGGCAAACCCACTGGAAAGTTATGCCATTTTTCTTTTGAAGTACAGACTTTTACGTGACAAATAACAAGTCAAATAAAGATTTAACATTGCAGTAAAAGCAGCGAAAGACTCTAAAAGTATCTTCTGACCCGTTATTCTTGTTCACTGAAGTGGTTGTCATGGAATAAGAGCCTTTGCAGCAGGGTGGTCATAAACAACTCATACTCTTTCTGTCTCATCATTCTTGGGCTATGGTCATAACACTTTGATGGTTTTTCTAGAAAAATATTTTCCTTTCCTAATTCTGTCCCTTAGGCATGATTTCCACAGTTTCTCATTTGCAGAAAAGATTTCTTCTAAAAAAAAAGAAGTCTGATTAATCCATTTATCACCTTTTCTTTTTCCAAAAGGGTAGAGTTACAAATTGGCCCTATAGTCTGCCACGCAGTTGATAGATGGGGAATAAAGATGTAGTCATTTATTTTTAGCTGCATACTTGCGAATAAAACACTTGTTGGGCTACAGGCCAGCGGCCTTTCAGAGATGATAGCTTCTAGGTTGTGGTGAGACTTGGCATAGAAAGTCCACTCCTATGTCCAAAGGGGACAGAATACTCTGTCTTTCACCCCTAATTCCAAACATTAACCCAGAACTGGAGAAATCTAACACTTTGCATTATACCACAAAGCATATTTTTGATGGGTTTTGAAAGATAAAGCTAATGTTGCATATAATATCAAATTTCATCATATTTTATGAGAGAATGAAATTGCTTGCCTGAAAGTATAATGGCAGTAAGCCTAGGAAAAATATACATAACACAAAGCAAAGTAAATTATTTACTACTAATTTCAATTCACAGTTACAAAATCAAAAACAATGTCACAGTTTACTGTATCAATAGGTTCTATGCTTATTTCATGGAGAAGTAAATGGCAACCCACTCCAGTATTCTTGCTTGGAGAATTCCATGGACAGAGGAGCCTGTTGGGCTAGAGTCCACAGGGTTGCAGAGAGTCAGACACGACTGAGTGACTAATACACCTGGCTAAAGAACATGGCGATATAGTTGATTTCCATAGTTTATTCTCCTAGAGTATATTCCTTATTATTCAAAGCACAAACACAGACAGGCTACCTTCTTTCCTAAACTTTTATGTAATTGTTTAGTCAACATTAAAATTCAAAATTTCCCCCATTTTCTTTATTTGGGACTTTAGATTAGTATTTGTCTTTTTTTCTTTAATGGAGAAAGAGAAATTTCTTTCATTTTTTCCACCCAAAAAGAAAAATATATTAAATGCAAACCTGATTGTCTATCCCAGAGAGAAAGATAAACCAAAAATACATGAAAGACAATTAAAATTACAGTGCATGTCAATAAACATAATTATTTGCCAAATGAATGATAAAAAAAATCATGCTAGGATTTCAGAAGAGAAAGTCATCACTAATAATTACCATGGTTAAAAGAACTGTTCAGTTCAGTTCAGTCTCTCAGTCGTGTCTGACTTTTTGCGACCGCATGAGTCGCAGCACTCCAGGCCTCCATGTCCATCACCAACTGCCGGAGTTCACTTGGACTCATGCCATCGAGTCAGTGATGCCATCCAGCCATCTCATCCTCGGTCGTCCCCTTCTCCTCCTGCCCCCAATCCCTCCCAGCATCAGAGTCTTTTCCAATGAGTCAACTCTTCGCATCAGGTGGCCAAAGTACTGAAGTTTCAGCTTTACCATCATTCCTTCCAAAGAAATCCCAGGTTTGATCTCCTTCAGAATGGACTGGTTGGATCTCTTTGCAGTCCAAGGGACTCTCAAGAGTCTTCTCCAACACCACAGTTCAAAAGCATCAATTCTTCTGCACTCAGCCTTCTTCACAGTCCAACTCTCACATCCATACGTGACCACTGGAAAAACCATAGCCTTGACTAGACGGACTTTAGTCGGCAAAGTAATGTCTCTGCTTTTGAATATACTATCTAGGTTGGTCATAATTTTTCTTCCAAGGAATAAGGTCTTTTAATTTCATGGCTGCAATCACCATCTGCAGTGATTTTGGAGCCCCAAAAATAAAGTCTGACACTGTTTCCACTGTTTCCCCATCTGTTTCCCATGAAGTGATGGGACCGGATGCCATGATTTTCATTTTATAAATATTGAGCTTTAAGCCAACTTTTTTGCTCTCCTCTTTCACTTTCATCAAGAGGCTTTTTAGCTCTTCTTCACTTTCTGCCATAAGGGTGATGTCATCTGCATATCTGAGGTTATTGGTATTTCTCCTGGCAATCTTGATTCCAGCTTGTGTTTCTTCCAGTCCAGCGTTTCTCATGATGTACTCTGCATATAAGTTAAATAAGCAGGGTGACAATATACAGCCTTGACGTACTCCTTTTCCTATTTGGAACCAGTCTGTTGTTCCATGTCTAGTTCTAACTGTTCCTTCCTAACCTGCATACAGATTTCTCAAGAGGCAGGTTAGGTGGTCTGGTATTCCCATCTCTTTCAGAATTGTCTACAGTTTATTGTGATCGACAGTCAAAGGCTTTGGCGTAGTCAATAAAGCAGAAATAGATGTTTTTCTGGAACTCCCTTGCTTTTTCCATGATCCATCGGATGTTGGCAATTTGATCTCTGGTTCCTCTGCCTTTTCTAAAAAAAGCTTGAACATCAGGGAGTTCACAGTTCACGTATTGCTGAAGCCTGGCTTGGAGATTTTTGAGCATTACTTTACTAGCATGTGAGATAAGTGCAATTGTGTGGCCGTTTGATCATTCTTTTCAGTTTCCTTTCTTTGGGATTGGAATGAAAACTGACCTTTTTCAGTCCTGTGGCCACTGCTGCATTTTCCAAATTTGCTGGCATATTGAGTGCAGCACTTTCACAGCATCATCTTTCAGGATTTGAAACAGCTCAACTGGAATTCCATCACCTCTACTAGCTTTGTTCGTAGTGATGCTTTCTAAGGCCCGCTTGACTTCACATTGCAAGATGTCTGGCTCTAGATTAGTGATCACATCATCATGATTATCTGGGTCGTGAAGATCATTTTTGTACAGTTCTTCCATATATTCTAGCCACCTCTTCTTAATATCTTCTGCTTCTGTTATGTCCAGACCATCTCTGTCCTTTATCGAGCCCATCCTTGCATGAAATGTTCCCTTGTTATCTCTAATTTTCTTGAAGAGATCTCTAGTCTTTCCCATTCTGTTCTTTTCCTCTATTTTTTTGCATTGATCACTGAAGAAGGCTTTCTTATCTCTTCTTGCTATTCTTTGGAACTCTGCATTCAGATGCTTATATCTTTCCTTTTCTCCTTTGCTTTTTGCCTGTCTTCTTTTCACAGCTGTTTGTAAGGCCTCCCCAGACAGCCATTTTGCTTTTTTGCATTTCTTTTCCATGGGGATGGTCTTGATCCCTGTCTCCTATACAATGTCATGAACCTCATTCCATATTTCATCAGGCACTCTATCTATCAGATCTAGGCCCTTAAATCTATTTCTCACTTCCACTGTATAATCATAAGGGATTTGATTCAGGTCATACCTGAATGGTCTAGCAGTTTTCCCTACTTTCTTCAATTTGAATCTGAATTTGATAATAAGACTTCATGATACGAGCCACAGTCAGCTCCTGGTCTTGTTTTTGTTGACTAAGCATCTGCCTACAATGCGGGAGACCCGGGTTCGATCCCTGGGTTGGGAAGATTCTCTGGAGAAGGAAATGGCAACCCACTCCAGTACTCTTGTCTTGAAAATCCCATGGACAGAGGAGCCTGGTAGGCTACCATCTATGGGGTTGCAAAGAGTCGGACATGATTGAGCGACTTCACTAGATAGAGCTTCTCCATCTTTGGCTGCAATGAATATAGTCAGTCTGATTTCAGTGTTGACCATCTGGTGATGTCCATGGGTAGAGTCTTCTCTTGTGTTGTTGGAAGAGGGTGTTTGGTATGACCAGGGCATTTTCTTGGCAAAACTCTGTTAGTCTTTGCCCTGTTTCATTCTGCATTCCAAGGCCAAATTTGCCTGTTACTCCAGGTGTTTCGTGACTTCCTACTTTTGCATTCCAGTCCCCTATAATGAAAAGGATATCTTTTTTGGGCATTAGTTCTAAAAGGTCTTGTAGGTCTTCATAAAGCTGTTCAACTTCAGCTTCTTCAGCGTTACTGGTTGGGGCATAGACTTGGATAACTGTGATATTGAATGGTTTGCCTTGGAGACGAATAGAGATCATTCTGTCATTTTTGAGATTGCCTCCAAGTACTGCATTTCGGACTATTTTATTGACCATGATGGCTACTCCATTTCTTCTGAGGGATTCCTGCCCGCAGTAGTAGATATAATGGTCACCTGAGTTAAATTCACCCATTCCAGTCCATTTTAGTTCGCTGATTCCTAGAATGTCGACGTTTACCCTTGCCATCTCTTGCTTGGCCATTTCCAATTTGCCTTGATTCACGGACCTGACATTCCGGGTTCCTATGCAATATTGCTCTTTACAGCATTGGATCTTGCTTCTATCATCAGTCACATCCACAACTGGGTCTTGTTTTTGCTTTGGCCCCATCCCTTCATTCTTTCTGGAGTTATTTCTCCACTGATCTCCAGTAGCATATTGGGCACCTAATGACCTGGGGAGTTCCTCTTTTGGTATCCTATCATTTTGCCTTTTCATACTGTTCATGGGGTTCTCAAGGCAAGAATACTGAGTGGCTTGCCATTTCCTTCTGCAGTGGACCACGCTCTGTCAGACCTCTCCACCATGACCTGCCCGTCTTGGGTTGCCCCGCAGGCATGGCTTGGTTTCATTGAGTTAGACAAAGGTGTGGTCCTAGTGTGATTAGATTGACTAGTTTTCTGTGAGTATGGTTTCAGTGTGTCTGCCCTCCGATGCCCTCTTGAAACACCTACCATCTTACTTGGGTTTCTCATAAAAGAACTGACAAGGGGAGAAATTGAATTGAGCTTCGAAGAAGGAACAGGATTTGTATAAACAGAGTAAAAAGGAGAGAGTAGATCTGACCAGCAAAAGGTACAAAGAATCATTGTGTTAGTTGTGGTCCTTTTGGTGGCTTAGCACAACAGACGTTTACTTCTTGCTCATGTAACAGTGCAAAGCTGGTGTCTTTCCATTCTGTGATTATTCAGACACCAATGGACTTTCCATTGTCCAGCTGTGACATCTTTTAGGATCTTGTCATTATTTGAGACAAAGTAGAGGAAAGACAATTGTGCCACGTCAAGTAAGTCAGAGGAAAACAAATTCTGTATGATATCACTTATATGTAGAATATAGAAAAATGCAACAAACTTGTGAATATAACAAAAAAGAAACAGATTCATAGAGAATAAACTAGTGATTACAAGTGGGCCGAGGGAAAGTGGGAGGGGCAATATAGGGATAGGGAATTAAGAGGTACAAATAATGGATAAAATAAGCTACAAGGATATGTTGTACAATATAGGGTATCAGTTCAGTTGCTCAGTCATGTCTGACTCTTTGTGACCCCATGAACTGCAGCACTCTGGGCCTCCCTGTCCATCACCAACTCCCGGAGTCCACCCAAACCCATGTCCATCAAGTCGGTGATGCCATCCAACCATCTCATCCTCTGTCATCCCCGTCTCCTCCTGCCCTTAACCTTTCCCAGCAACAGGGTCAAATCTAGGGTATAGCCAGTATTTTTTTTTAATTAATTATTTTTGGCTGCCCTAGGTCTTCATAGCTACGTGCAGACTTTCTCTAGTTTCAGTGAGCTGGATGTGGGCCTCTTGTTGTGGTGGCTTCTCTTGTTGTGAGTACATGCAGGCCTCAGGATTTGTGGCTTGTGGGCGCTAGGGTGTGGACTCAGAAGTCATGGTGCCTGGGTTTAACTCCCTTCCCACCCCCCACTCCCCCTGCTCCAGCCATGTGGAATAGAGTATAAACTTTAAAAATTGAGAATAACTATATGATATTACTGAAGGATATAATATAGTACATCAACTTTACTTCAAAAAATATATAAAAAAGCATACATTCTTCTTGAACTCCTTGATTGTTCTTAACACACACAATTTCTGCTCATATTCCGTGGAAGAGAACCAGACAGCTACTCCAAAGTGCATGGGAAAGGGAATCTCTGAGTGGACACCCACTTTCCAGTGACATAGAAGGGGAAGCACATATCTGTAGGTAAAAGGAGCTAAATGTTGGTGATTTGTTGGTCTCTGACTTTGCTTCTCTTTTCATTTCAATCTGAAAGCTTTTCCCTGAGGAATTTCTTCTGCAGAGATTCCTGACCCTCCTAAATGACTCCTATGTTTTATCTTTCATTTTAGGTCAGTTCAGTCGCTCAGTCGTGTCCAACTCTTTGTGACCCCATGAATCACAGCACGCCAGGCCTCCCTGTCCATCACCAACTCCTGGAGTTCACTCAAACTCACTTCCATCGAGTCGGTGATGCCATCCAGCCATCACATCCTCTGTTGTCTCCTCCTCCTCCTGCCCTGAATCCCTCCCAGAATCAGTCTTTTCCAATGCATCAGCTCTTCACATGAGGTGGCCAAAGTATTGGAGTTTCAGCTTTAGCATCAGTTCTTCCAATGAACAGCCAGGACTGATCTCATTTAGGATGGACTGGTTGGATCTCCTTGCAGTCCAAGGGACTCTCAACAGTCTTCTCCAACACCACAGTTCAAAAGCATCAATTCTTCAGCACTCAGCTTTCTTCACAGTCCAACTCTCACATCCATACATGGCCACTGGAGAAACCATAGCCTTGACTAGATGGACCTTTGTTGGCAAAGTAATGTCTCTGCTTTTCAATATGCTATGTAGGTTGGTCATAACTTTTCTTCTAAGGAGTAAGCATCTTTTAATTTCATGGCTGCAATCACCATCTGCAGTGATTTTGGAGCCCCAGAAAATAAAGTCTGACACTGTTTCCACTGTTTCCCCATCTATTTCCCATGAAGTGATGGGACGAGATGCCATGATCTTCATTTTCCGAATCTTGAGCTTTAAGCCAACTTTTTCACTCTCCTCTTTCACTTTCATCCAGAGGCTTTTTAGTCCTCTTCACTTTCTGCCAGAAGGGTGGTGTCATCTGCATATCTGAGGTTATTGATATTTCTCCCGGCAATCTTGATTCTAGCTTGTGCTTCTTCCAGCCCAGCATTTCTCGTGATGTAAATAAGCAGGGTGACAATATACAGCCTTGATGTACTCCTTTTCCTATTTGGAACCAGTCTGTTGTTCCATGTCCAGTTCTAACTGTTGCTTCCTGACCTGCATATAGGTTTCTCAAGAGGTAGGTCAGATGGTCTGGTATTCCCATCTCTTTCAGAATTTTCCACAGTTTATTGTGATCCACACAGTCAAAGGCTTTGTCATAGTCAATAAAGCAGAAATAGATGTTTTTCTGGAACTCTCTTGCTTTTTCCATGATCCAGCGGACGTTGGCAATTTGGTCTCTGGTTCCTCTGCCATTTCTAACACCAGGTTGAACATCTGGAAGTTCATGGTTCAGATATTGCTGAAGCCTGGCTTGGAGAATTTTGAGCATTTGTTTACTAGCATGTGAGATGAGTGCAATTGTGCGGTAGTTTGCGCATTCTTTGGCATTGCCTTTGTTTGGGATTGAAATGAAAACTGACCTTTTCCAGTCATGTGGCCACTGCTGAGTTTTCCAAATTTGCTGCATATTGAGTGCAGCACTTTCACAGCATCATCTTTCAGGATTTGAAATAGCTCAACTGGAATTCCATCAGCTCCATTAGCTTTGTTCGTAGTGATGCTTTCTAAGGGCCACTTGACTTCACATTCCAGGATGTCTGGCTCTAGATGAGTGATCACATTGTGATTATCTGGGCCGTGAAGATCTTTTTTGTACAGTTCTTCTGTGTATTCTTGCCACCTCTTCTTAATATCTTCTGCTTCTGTTAGGTCCATACCATTTCTGTCCTTTATCAAGCCCATGTTTGCATGACATGTTCCCTTGGTATTTCTAATTTTCTTGAAGAGATCTCTGGTTTCTCCCATTCTGTTGTTTTCCTCTATTTCTTTGCATTGATCGCTGAGGAAGGCTTTCTTATCTCTTCTTGTATTCTTTGGATCTCTGCATTCAGATGCTTATATCTTTCCTTTTCTCCTTTGGTTTTTGCTTCTCTTCTTTTCACAGCTTTTTGTAAGGCCTCCTCAGACAGCCATTTTGCTTTCTTGCATTTCTTTTCCATGGGGATGGTCTTGATCCCTGTCTCCTGTGCAATGTGTGATCTTATTAACCTCCTATTGAATCACTCAGTATAAGATCCAGCTACTAATGTTGGTACACCGAGTTCAGATTCTGGTTATTTTTTTTTTTTAGCTCTATCCCAGTATTTCCTGATATATTTACCTAACTAGGCAATTCCACACCTGGCATGTTTCCATACATCCTTGCCACTTTATATAAAAACTCTTCTTTTTCCTCCTTTTCCTTGCTTCTTTCAGCTGTTAGTGTGTCCTTTCCTCCTGTCCCTCTCTAGAATGTTAAGATTTCTCCTGGAAAGACATCCTTGCTCCTCACTTCCTTCCTGAGGCTGGGGTGGATGTGTTCCCCCCGGCACCTGTGCAGCCTTTCTACTAGGCCTCCTGTCACTGTGCCATAAAGATTTTCTTCTGTCTCCTAGTTCTGAAACCATTAGGATCTCCTGGGAATTTTTAAGAACCATTAGTTAGCAACCCTCATTCCATAGCAGTGAAAAATCAGGGCTGAAATGTTTTAAAGGCTTTTGTTAGTGATTCTTGTGTGAATGCCATGTTGAAAATTGCTGCTGAAGGGAATTAAGTGTAGGTCATTGCTGCAAGGTCATATCTATTGAAGGAATTTTTTAATAAAAAATAGAGGAATGAAGGAGAGAAGAGGAACTACATGTGGGAAAAAAGAGGGGGAGTAGGAATAAATATTTACTAAATTCCACTTGGGCTTTTCAGGTGGCTTAGTGGTAAAGAATCCACCTGCCAGTGCAGGAGACACAGATGTGGGTTCCATCCCTGGGTCGGGAAGATCCCCTGGAGAAGTAAATGGTAACCCACTCCAGTATTCTTACCCAGAAAAATCCCATGGACAGACGAGCCTGGCCGGTTACAGTCCGTTAGGGTCACAGGGAGTCAGACACGACTGAGCACACACATGCACATCTACCTAGTGCCAGGTGTTATACTGTATGGTTTAACTATATGAGATTTTTAATTGAGTTAAATAATTTGAAGTTTATCTCAGGCAACAGGCAAATCCTTACATATTTCTTGGGGGCCAAGTATTACATGAAAGTAATAGTTGTGGTTACAATGACACTAATTTGTGATGGTGTGCTAGGTAAACTCAAGGTATGAATGCGGTGAGATCAGTGCAAATTTAATAGCTTAACATTAGCACTAATTGAATCAAAATTGCATCATAATTTCTTATTTTTTTTTTTTAGTAAATGAGTTCATTCTTCCTCAGTGTGTATTTCACTAAAGTCTTTTTTAATACTAACTTCTGAATATGACTTTCCATCATTTCAGAGTATGTATGCTGGTGAAATCATTTATGTTTTTCTCCACATTTGTCAGCCATATTGCTGATTAAGCAGATGGGGTGAAAATCATTCTTGCCCTATGCAAGCACATGAATCTTACATGTGAAATAGGTTGGAGTGGTATACACTGAGAAGGAAAATAGTTGAAAGGGAAAGATGGAGTAAAATTAAAAGAAGAAAAATGTTACAAGTGCTTCTAATTTAAATTCTGATATTTAAATATTTTAAAGTTCCAGAAAGATGATTGGTACTTAATATTTGTTGAGTTACTACTTCAAGTCTTTTCTACTGTATTAGGTTGAATAAGTCAGAGGTCAAGAAAAAAAAATATTGCTACATTTAAATATGAAGTCAGAAGCCTAAGTAGGTTAAAAAATTATTATGAGGAAATGGCTATTGAACCTGAACTGTGGCTTACTGTTCATTTCAAATTCTCTAATTGATGCCGATGAAAAGCACCATATTTTACTGTTGAGTCACTAGATTAACCAAAGTTGAAAGCCGCCTTACCCCAGGACTTTCCAGATATTTATGTCACAAATTCAGCCCCTGTACACCAGTAGAGAGCTGAACCTCAGAGGCAGTTTTGGATAAAGTAGAAGAATTCACCTGCCAATGTTATGCCCAAGTCGCGAAATCTCCCAATGACCACCAGGGAGCCGGTATCCGATGCAAAAGCGAGACAGTTTTTATTGCCAAGCTCGAGCTGGGACTCCCACCAATACTGACGCAGCGGCTAAGGAGAGGAGCCCCGAGTTTTGGGTTACACTGCTTTTATAGGGAATATTCAGGTAAAAGGGTAAAAAGGAGGTGTTCAGGCTGAAGGACGACTGATTGGTTAATTTAGGAGGTGTTCAGGCTGAAGGATAACTGATTGGTTACTTTCTTCTATAGGGTTTGTGTGTGGATTCTTGATTGGTTTTTACTTTCAAGGTAAATCACAAGTTCCTGAACGTCAAGTCAGGAGGTTTAACCTAAGGGCCGATTGGCTTGTGGGGCAAGGTTGGATAATATCCAAAGTCTAAATCTGTTTGCCCGGAACCTTTACAAAATGGAGTTCTTTTACAAGATGGAATAGCTTAGGCTCTTCATTCCCCTCTTCTCAATGACCCAAGACAGACCCAATCATGGGTCTGTGGTTAGCTTTATATTGTCTTTTACCAGGGGAGGGTTTGGTAGGGCTGCATATTGGGACCTAAGCACCATAAGCTGCACCATGTTGATATGGCCTTTGATAGTTTATCAACCTATTTAGTAAACACGGTCCAAAGGTGAATAGCAAGAGTAAAATGATCAGGGGCCCAGCCAGAGAAGATATGAGAGTCGTGAGCCAGGGAAATGAACTGAACCAGGATTCAAACCAACTCTGAGACTTTTCTCTTTCTCTTTTTCTCTGAATCAGCCCTTCTCTTATCTTGGCCAGGGACTCCCTGACTGTCCCTGAGTGATTCACATAAAAACAACGTTCTTCCTCTAACCCAGTACATAGGCCCCCTGAGACTTCATACTCAAGATACTTCTTGGGAATTGGGGCGGAGGTCTCTTTCTTCTGTAACTTCTTCCTGCTGTGCATGGGCGTAGGCCTGCCTAGCAGAGCAGAAGTCTCTCTACCTGATCTAAGTTGGGGTTTTCCACATCTGAAACCAGCTTCTATCCTTGTAGTAACAGCAATTTAGTTGGCCTCTCTCAGAGATGAAATAGACAAGGGCCAAACAGGAGACCTAACAGGATGGTCATCTCTGGTCCCCGGAAACAGAAGGCAACATTTGGGGTGAGGGTTGCAGGGTCTGTGACCCCTTCTGATTGGTTGGTGGTGAGGCAACAGAGCTGTGCTCCAGGAATCTTGTGTTCACTCTGAAGTTACCATCTTCCAACTGGGTGAGGGCTCAAAGACATTGTTATGCATATTTCTTTGAGTAGGATCCAAGACTCTGTCTGGAGGCTGTACAAACCTTTGATTGTTCTGTTTTTGTATCCCCTCCCTTCCCTGATTAGCAATTGTTTGAATCTACACTTTGGAATTCAGGGAAGGTCAAGGAGGCTGAACAAAGTCTATATCCTACAGATAAGAAATGGAGAACACAGAGCAGATCTGTACTCCAGAGCCCCACAGAGTCTCCCTCAGTTTTAATGTTATGAAAAGGCAAAATGATAGGATACCAAAAGAGAAACTCCCCAGGTCATTAGGTGCCCAATATGCTACTGGAGATCAGTGGAGAAATAACTCCAGAAAGAATGAAGGGATGGGGCCAAAGCAAAAACAAGACCCAGTTGTGGATGTGACTGATGATAGAAGCAAGATCCAATGCTGTAAAGAGCAATATTGCATAGGAACCCGGAATGTCAGGTCCATGAATCAAGGCAAATTGGAAATGGCCAAGCAAGAGATGGCAAGGGTAAACGTCGACATTCTAGGAATCAGCGAACTAAAATGGGCTGGAATGGGTGAATTTAACTCAGGTGACCATTATATCTACTACTGCGGGCAGGAATCCCTCAGAAGAAATGGAGTAGCCATCGTGGTCAACAAAATAGTCCGAAATGCAGTACTTGGAGGCAATCTCAAAAATGACAGAATGATCTCTATTCGTCTCCAAGGCAAACCATTCAATATCACAGTTATCCAAGTCTATGCCCCAACCAGTAACGCTGAAGAAGCTGAAGTTGAACAGCTTTATGAAGACCTACAAGACCTTTTAGAACTAACGCCCAAAAAAGATGTCCTTTTCATTATAGGGGACTGGAATGCAAAAGTAGGAAGTCACGAAACACCTGGAGTAACAGGCAAATTTGGCCTTGGAATGCGGAATGAAACAGGGCAAAGACTCAGAGTTTTGCCAAGAAAATGCACTGGTCACAGCAAACACCCTCTTCCAACAACACAAGAGAAGACTCTACCCATGGACATCACCAGATGGTCAACACCAAACTCAGATTGATTATATTATTTGCAGCCAAAGATGGAGGAGCTCTATACAGTCAACAAAAACAAGACCAGGAGCTGACTGTGGCTCAGATCATGAACTCCTTATTGCCAAATTCAGACTCAAATTGAAGAAAGTAGGGAAAACTGCTAGACCATTCAGATATGACCTAAATCAAATCCCTTATGATTATACAGTGGAAGTGAGAAATAGATTTAAGGGCCTAGATCTGATAGACAGAGTGCCTGATGGACTATGGAATGAGGTTTGTGACATTGTACAGGAGACGGGGATCAAGACCATCCCCATGGAAAAGAAATGCAAAAAAGCAAAATGGCTATCTGGGGAGGACTTACAAACAGCTGTGAAAAGAAGAGAGGCAAAAAGCAAAGGAGAAAAGGAAAGATACAAGCATGATGATGTGATCACTCATCTAGAGCCAGACATCTTGAAAAGTGAGATGAGTGCAATTGTGCGGTAGTTTGAGCATTCTTTGCATTGCCTTTCTTTGGAATTGGAATGAAAACTGACCTTTTCCAGTCCTGTGGCCACTGCTGAGTTTTCCAAATGTGCTGGCATATTGAGTACAGCACTTTCACAGCATCATCTTTCAGGATTTGAAACAGCTCAACTGGAATTCCATCACCTCCACTAGCTTTGTTCGTAGTGATACTTTCTAAGGCCCACTTGACTTCACATTCCAGGATGTCTGGCTCTAGATGAGTGATCACATCATCATGATTATCTGGGTCGTGAAGATCTTTTTTGTACAGTTCTTCCGTGTATTCTTGCCACCTCTTCTTAATATCTTCTGCTTCTGTTAGGTCCAGACCATTTCGGTCCTTTATCGAGCCCATGTTTGCATGACATGTTCCCTTGGTATCTCTCATTTTCTTGGAGAGATCTCTAGTCTTTCCCATTCTCTTGTTTTCCTCTACTTCTTTGCATTGATCGCTGAAGAAGGCTTTCTTATCTCTTCTTGCTATTCTTTGGAACTCTGCATTCAGATGCTTGTATCTTTCCTTTTCTCCTTTGCTTTTTGCCTCTCTTCTTTTCACAGCTGTTTGTAAGGCCTCCCCAGATAGCCATTTTGCTTTTTTGCATTTCTTTTCCATGGGGATGGTCTTGATCCCCGTCTCCTGTACAATGTCACAAACCTCATTCCATAGTCCATCAGGCACTCTGTCTATCAGATCTAGGCCCTTAAATCTATTTCTCACTTCCACTGTATAATCATAAGGGATTTGATTTAGGTCATATCTGAATGGTCTAGCAGTTTTCCCTACTTTCTTCAATTTGAGTCTGAATTTGGCAATAAGGAGTTCATGATCTGAGCCACAGTCAGCTCCTGGTCTTGTTTTTGTTGACTGTATAGAGCTCCTCCATCTTTGGCTGCAAATAATATAATCAATCTGAGTTTGGTGTTGACCATCTGGTGATGTCCATGGGTAGAGTCTTCTCTTGTGTTGTTGGAAGAGGGTGTTTGCTGTGACCAGTGCATTTTCTTGGCAAAACTCTGAGTCTTTGCCCTGTTTCATTCCGCATTCCAAGGCCAAATTTGCCTGTTACTCCAGGTGTTTCGTGACTTCCTACTTTTGCATTCCAGTCCCCTATAATGAAAAGGACATCTTTTTTGGGCGTTAGTTCTAAAAGGTCTTGTAGGTCTTCATAAAGCTGTTCAACTTCAGCTTCTTCAGCGTTACTGGTTGGGGCATAGACTTGGATAACTGTGATATTGAATGGTTTGCCTTGGAGACGAATAGAGATCATTCTGTCATTTTTGAGATTGCCTCCAAGTACTGCATTTCGGACTATTTTGTTGACCATGATGGCTACTCCATTTCTTCTGAGGGATTCCTGCCCGCAGTAGTAGATATAATGGTCACCTGAGTTAAATTCACCCATTCCAGTCCATTTTAGTTCGCTGATTCCTAGAATGTCGACGTTTACCCTTGCCATCTCTTGCTTGGCCATTTCCAATTTGCCTTGATTCACGGACCTGACATTCCAGGTTCCTATGCAATATTGCTCTTTACAGCATTGGATCTTGCTTCTATCATCAGTCACATCCACAGCTGGGTCTTGTTTTTGCTTTGGCCCCATCCCTTCATTCTTTCTGGAGTTATTTCTCCACTGATCTCCAGTAGCATATTGGGCACCTAATGACCTGGGGAGTTCCTCTTTTGGTATCCTATCATTTTGCCTTTTCATACTGTTCATGGGGTTCTCAAGGCAAGAATACTGAAGTGGCTTGCCATTTCCTTCTGCAGTGGACCATGCTCTGTCAGACTTCTCCACCATGACCCGCCCGTCTTGGGTTGCCCCGCAGGCATGGCTTGGTTTCATTGAGTTAGACAAGGCTGTGGTCCTTGTGTGATTAGATTGACTAGTTTTCTGTGAGTGTGGTTTCAGTGTGTCTGCCCTCTGATGCCCTCTTGCAACACCTACCATCTTACTTGGGTTTCTCTTACCTTGGGCGTGGGGTGTCTCTTCATGGCTGCTCCAGCAAAGCACAGCTGCTGCTCCTTACCTTCGACATTTTATCAAAGAGATCAATTAAAAGGGTTTAGAACATTTGGTCAGATTTAGTCAATGTTGATGGGTGTATCATTTGAGGTAATTTCCTTGTTGACAAACTTGTAACAGATAATATTTAACTTATATTAAACCTAATTACAATGAAAATATTTTACTTAACGTTAATTACTCTAAGACATGTCTATATTAAATAGGTCAACAAACAAACATTAATATCAGGTATTTAACATTGAATATTTCCCAGTTCACATGAACCAGGAATTTACTGTTTAATTTAGAATTACTTGATTTGTAAGTGCTTACCTTTTCTTTTTAAGCCAAATAAATAGATCTCATATACAAATTAACCTCAAAAATATTACCCAGAGACAGAGACATACCAAGACATATTTAGACAGACACAGTGCAAGATCTAGCTTCAAGTCTTTTCTTTTTTTTTTCTTTTAATTTCTACACTGAGGTCATGAGCATGCATCTTGACCTCTTTAAAATTATCAGTAACCAAGGATAGAGGTGTGGGGCTAGAATGGCATTGCCCCATCGTCCCTGGATCAGTCAGATGTTGGTAAATTAACACAGACAAAACGAACAGCCACACAGACAGACAGAGAGACAGGAGAAATACACCTCTGGGAGTCCGGAGGCAAAACCAAAAGACGACGGCCTGTGGCAGTTCAGTGGGAGCGACCCGCTATGTCTACAGAGAACAGGGACACTCCCTCCCCTCTGAGAGGGTCGGGGACGTCTCCCAATGACCCCCACCAGTGACCCGCCAGCACGTCCACCTGAGTCATATACCAGTCTCAGAAAATAGGCCCCGTCAGAAATGAAAAGAAAGACAGAAAAAAGCTTACCCGCTGTAGATGACTCTCTGGATCGGTCTTCCCGTGGAGCCAGTGGGAGATCCTGGACGAGCCCCCAAATGTTATGCCCAAGTTGCGAAATCTCCCAATGACCACCAGGGAGCCGGTATCCGATGCAAAAGCAAGAGAGTTTTTATTACCAAGCTCCAGCTGGGACTCCCACCAATACTGACACAGCGGCTAAGGAGAGGAGCCCCGAGTTTTGGGTTACACTGCTTTTATGGGGAATATTCAGGTAAAAGGGTAAAAAGGAGGTGTTCAGGCTGAAGGACAACTGATTGGTTACTTTAGGGGGTGTTCAGGCTGAAGGATAACTGATTGGTTACTTTCTTCTATAGGGTTTGTGTGTGGATTCTTGATTGGTTTTTACTTTCAAGGTAAATCACAAGTTCCTGAACGTCAAGTCAGGAGATTTAACCTAAGGGCCGATTGGCTCTTGGGCAGTGGGGCAAGGTTGGGTAATATCCAAAGTCTAAATCTGTATGCCCAGAACCTTTACAAAATGGAGTTCTTTTACAAGATGGAATAGCTTAGGCTTTTCACCAATTTCAGAGATACAAGAGACGCAGCTTTGGTCCCTGGGTGAGGAAGATCCCCTGGAGGAGGAAATGGCAACCTAGTCCAGTATTCTTGCCTGGAAAATTCCAAGGACAGAGGAGCCTGGTGGGCTACAGTCCATAGGGTTGCAAAGAGTCAGACATGTCTGAGGGTACACACACACACACACACACACACACACACACACACATTGCTTTTTCAGGCAGAGCGGAACACTGTAGGCTTGTGCTCCTGAAAAACTGTGTCTCCCCACCTGAGAGGATTTGGTAAGTTTCACAGCAGTGTTTCAAGGGAAGTGGTTGTTGATACGATTAAGGTATGTGCAGGGCCAGGCATGCCAACCAGCCTCCTCGGTCCATGGAACTTTCCAGGCAAGAATCCTGGAGTAGGTTGCCATTTCCTCCTTTAGGCAATCTTCCCAACTCATGGGTCAAATGTGCATCTCCTGTGTCAGCAAGCAGACTCTTTACCGCTAAGCCACCCTATGAGAAGCCCATATGCGGGGCTCAGTTAAGTTCAGTTCAGCCGCTCAGTCGTGTCCCCATGAATTGCAGCATGCCAGGCCTCCCTGTCCATCACCAACTCCTGGACTTCACCCAGACTCGTGTACATTGAGTCAGTGATGCCATCCAGCCATCTCATCCTCTGTCATCCCCTTCTTCTGCCCCCAATCCCTCCCAGCATCAGAGTCTTCCAGTGAGTCACCTCTTCACATGAGGTGGCCAAAGTACTGGAGTTTCAGCTTTAGCATCATTCCTTCCAAAGAACACCCAGGACTGATCTCCTTCAGAATGGACTGGTTGGATCTCCTTGCAGTCCAAGGGACTCTCAAGAATCTTCTCCAACACCACAGTTCAAAAGCATCAATTCTTCAGCGCTCAGCCTTCTTCACAGTCCAACTCTCACATCCATACATGACTACTGGAAAAGCCATAGCCTTGACTAGACGGACCTTAGTCGGCAAAGTAATGTCTCTACTTTTGAATATGCTATCTAGGTTGGTCATAACTTTTCTTCCAAGGAGTAAGTGTCTTTTAATTTCATGGCTGCGGTCACCATCTGCAGTGATTTTGGAGCACTAGCACTCCTGTAATCTGGTCTCAGGTTAGCTCTTGATGAGTTTCTTGGTTCCTTTAACCTGGCCTTAGGTGGTCTTCCCTGGAATGAAGAATGCTAACTCCATTTGGTGGGGATTTTAGTTCTGTAAAGAGTTCAAAGAAATTGCTTTCTGTGTCCCTTGAGGCGGGACCAGTACCTAACCCAAGACTGTACTATTGTTTCTTTACTGCCCCTCCCTTGTCTCTGCATCCCCTCCCGTCCCTGATTAGCAGCTGTTTGAACTTGCCTTTGGGGACTCAAGGGAGCTCAGGGAGGCTGGAATTTATTACCTACAAACAAGAAATGGGGGACACAGAAGGACTTCTGTGCCCTGGTGCCCACAGGGCCCTGCTCAGTTTCAATATGTGAATGTCTATAGAAGCTAACTTGTATTATGTATTTTCTTGTGCCAGTTTTCATAGTGAAGACAGAGGCATATTTGCTTTTTCTGTAGTTGATTCAATAACTGAAATTATTAAATCTCAGACAAAAGAGAGATGCAGTGTCAGGTTGTGCTGGAAGTATAGAATTATGCTAAATAAAAATATGATGTATTTAACATGTAACCTATTTTTTTATGAAGAAAAGAGGAATATATATTTGTATGTGTATTACACTTCTCAACTCACAGCCATATCATTGCCTCAGTATATGATCACTGGTTCTTCAAACAATATCCCCAAAATACTATACAAGTTAGGCAATAAATACGTTTGTATGTTGGATGGACTTTGGAAAATCATTGTTTCTGTTGACTACTGGCTATGCGAATTTGTTTCTAATATTATTTTCGATGATTGTGCACCTCTGAGTCATATTTCTCATTTGCTACAATTTCCTGAAGTCACACATTATATGATTCATTCATATAGATATATGTATACAACATATGTACACAACATACCTACATGTAGGAATGTCTTTGAACTTACTTCCATTTTTTCTGAAATAATACGATATTCAGGGGAAATGTATCTATTATCTCTCATCAACAGTAAGCCTCAGCAAAAAAATAGGCAAAAATAAATATAAAATTATAGTTTTATACATATTTTTAGCTACATTAATAGATGGCCTCTAAAATAGAAGAATATGATGTTAGTATTTTTTGTTGTTGCCAAAGATATTTTTCATGTGAGATAGAATGGTCAAGTGTGTTTAAAACAAAAACATGAAGAGGAGTGAAAGCGATTTGACTACTTCTGCTCTCCATCATTTATCTACTTCCTCCACAGCCTACTACTGTGCTTGCCTGATTGTCTACAGGCCAAACTCTTTAACTTATCTACTCTTTTTGTCATGTAAGGCAATGTAATTGTATCACAACATATAAGATTTAATCCAGAATAATCCAGAATATTTTTTAGGCTTAAAACTTTACCTAAATATTTACGTTTAGTTGTTGTTTACTTGCTAAGTTGTGTTTGACTCTTTGAGACCCTTGGACTGCAGCATGCCAGGCTTCCCTGTATCTATGAGAATAGCTTTAAGAAATCTGATTTTGGGGAAAAGTCGGGGAATGAAACGACAGTGTGAGGTGCTGGTCCCTTCAAAGCACAGACATTTGAGGTTAACTTTGTTCTTCTGTTTATCTTAATGAATTTGTGAGATATCACTGTGCCACAATAAATAGAATAACAAACTTCTATCCTGTAATTTTCATAGTTCATCTTTTAGGATTCTCCTTTGCATGGAATGCTCTCCTTCCTTACATTTTTGCTTTGTTCACTGCTTTTCATAATCCACAGCTTAGAAAATATACAGGAACATCTCATAGCACCCCTGAACCAGTCAGTTCTATTCCATTATTCTATTTTTTTGCATTGTAGTAAGTAATTGATGTTTTTGAACTGTGGTACTGGAGAAGACTCTTGAGAGTCCATTGGACTGCAAAGAGATCCAACCAGTACATCCTAAAGGAAATCAGTCCTGAATATTCATTGGAAGGACTGATGTTGAAGCTTATACTTCAATACTTTGGCCACCTGATATGAAGAGCTGACTCATTTGAAAAGACCCTGATGCTGGGAAAGATTGAAGGCGGGAGGAGCAGGGGATGACAGAGGATGAGATGGTTGGATGGCATCACTGACTCAATGGACATGAGTTTGGGTAAACTGCGGGAGTTGGTGATGGACAGGGACGCCTGGCGTACTGCAGTTCATGGGGTTGGAAAGAGTCCAACTGAGCAACTGAACTGAACTGAAGTGAAGCACTTGTTTGCTATGATTGGAATGTGAACTCAGTGAAAGCAAGTAAATTGTCCATCTTTTAAACAAATGAGCCTCTTACATCTTTGATTTCAGGGGAACACATGTTTCTCCGAGATTCTGGTAGTTTAGACCACCCAGGATTGCCTGTAGCAAAGTAACACTGTCACGTGACTAGGGAAAGTCATCTTCTTTGCTGAGCTTTTTTGGAAAGTCATCTTGTCTTGGTGAGATGACCCCATAGGTGCAAAGCTTGGCAGGTAGAATGACCTATCATATGGACCAGAAAAGCATGCAATTCCTGTGGGTACCCCATGCTGGTATACTCCACTGACTGGATAATCTGCACAGTCTGATAAGTAGTGGTACTAGTCTTGTTTCTGCTATAGTTCCCACCATTATGAAGACCTTGGGGTTTTGGAAATAATAGGGAGAAATCACATATAAACTCAGAGAAGTGAGTCATCTCTGGTGGCAGGATGTATGTCTCTCTAACCTCTCCATTGCCCCCAACTTATGCTCTGATAAGGACAAGGTCTATTCCTTACTGTATGGCAAAAGTCTGTGTCATTCTCCATCACCTAGCATTCAAAGTTGTTCAAGAAGTTTAAACTCATGTTAAAGAAAGAGAGAGGACTAGAAAAAAAGGGTAAATGCAACGAGGAAAGAAGGGAGGGAAAGAGGGAAGGAAAGAAGGGGAGGAGTGAGGGGAGAAAAATAAGAGTCAAGTCATATAGACTTGACCTGGACTTGATTCACTTGCAGGTATATATATTAGAAATTGTATCCACCTAACAGAAGCAGAAGGAAATGGCAACCCACTCCAGTATTCTTGCCTGGAAAGTCCCATGGATGGAGGAACCTGGTTAGGCTACAGTCAATGGGGTCGTAAAAGTCAGACATGACTGAGAGACTTCACTCACTTCACTCACTCAACAGAAGCAGAAGATATTAAGAAGAGGTGGCAAGAATACACAGAAGAACTGTACAAAAAGGATTTTCATGATCCAGATAATCACGATGGTGTGATCACTCACCTAAGCCAGACATCCTGGAATGTGAAGTCAAGTGGGCCTTAGGAAGAATCACGATGAAGAAAGCTAGTGGAGGTGATGGCATTCCAGTTGACCTATTTCAAATCCTGAAAGATGATGCTGTGAATATGCCAGCAAATCTGGAAAACTCAGCAGTGGCCACAGGACTGGAAAAGGTCAGTTTCATTCCAATCCCAAAGAAAGGCAATGCCAAAGAATGCTCAAACTACCGCACAATTGCACTCATCTCACATGCTAGTAAAGTAATGCTCAAAATTCCCTAAGCCAGGCTTCAACGATAAGTGAACCGTGAACTTCCAGATGTTCAAGCTGGTTTTAGAAAAGGCAGAGGAACCAGAGATCAAATTGTCCACATCTGCTGGATCATGGAAAAAGCAAGAGAGTTCTAGAAAAACGTCTGTTTCTGCTTTATTGACTATGCCAAAGCCTTTGACTGTGTGGATCACAATAAACTGTGGAAAATTCTGAAAAAGTTGGAAATTCCTGACCACCTGACTTGCCTCTTGAGAAATCTGTATGCAGGTCAGGAAGCAACAGTTAGAACTGGACATGGAACAACAGACTGGTTCCAAATAAAAAAAGGAGCACTTCAAGACTGTATATTGTCACCCTGCTTATTTAACTATATGCAGAGTATATCGTGAGAAACGCTGGGCTGGATGAAGCACACACTGGAATCAAGATTGCCAGGAGAAATATCAATCACCTCAGATATGCAGATGACACCACCCTTATGGCAGAAAGTGAAGACGAACTAAAGAGTCTCTTGATGAAAATGAAAGAGGAGAGTGAAAAAGTTGGCTTAAAGCTCAACATTCAGAAAACGAAGATCATGGCATCTGGTCCCAACACTTCATGGAAAATAGATGAGGAAACAGTGAAAACAGTGACAGAATTTATTTTGGCGGGCTCTAAAGTCACTGCAGATTGTCATTGCAGCCATGAAATTAAAAGACACTTGCTCCTTGGAAGGAAAGTTATGACCAACCTAGACAGCATATTAAAAAGCAGAGACATTACCTTGCCAACAATGGTCCATCTAGTCAAAGCTATGGTAGTCAAAGCTATGGTTTTTCCAGTAGTCATGTATGGATCTGAGAATTGGACTATTAAGAAATTGAGCACCAAAGAATTGATGCTTTTGAACTGTGGTGTTGGAGAAGACTCTTGAGAGTCCCTTGGACTGCAAGGAGATACTACCAGTCCATCCTAAAGCAAATCAGTCCTGAATATTCATTGGAAGAACTGGTGTTGAAGCTGAAACTCCAATATTTGGCCACCTGATGCAAGGAACTGACTCATTTGAAAAGATCCTGATGCTGAGAAAGATTGAAGGCAGGAGGAGAAGGGGACTACAAAGGATGAGATGGTTGGATGGCATCACCGACTCAATGGTCATGAGTTTGAGTAAACTCCAGAAGTTGCTCATGGACAGGGAGGCCTGGTGTGCTGTGGTCCATGGGGATGCAAAGAATTGGACATGACTGAGGGACTGAATGGAACTAAACTGAACCAAATCTTATCACACATCCACAGATGTCCCCATCCTCGAGAATCATCAACACAGATTTGTTGACTGATCTATGACAGCCTTGTTCTAGTACCTATTGTTTCAACTCTGGGCCTGTTCATCTGGTCTCTCCACCTCTTTGCCTCTGCATCTCTTAGCTTCTTTTACCTGATGTCCAAAGACCGTTTTGGGCACTTTTCTGCTAAATCTTGGCATCCTCCTTTGCATAGATTTATAGCTTCCTTTGAAAGTGAAAGTGGAGAGTAAAAAAGTTGGCTTAAAACTCAACGTTCAGAAAATGAAGGTCATGGTATCTGGTCCCATCACTTCATGGGAAATAGATGGGGAAACAGTGGAAACAGTGTCAGACTTTATTTTTGGGGGCTCCAAAATCACTGCAGATGGTGACTGCGCCATGAAATTAAAAGACCCTGACTCCTTGGAAGAAAAGTGATGACCAACCTAGATAGCATATTCAAAAGCAGAGACATTACTTTGCTGACTAAGGTCCGTCTAGTCAAGGCTATGGTTTTTCCAGTGGTCATGTATGGATGTGAGAGTTGGACTGTGAAGAAGGCTGAGCACCGAAGAATTGATGCTTTTGAACTATAGTGATGGAGAAGACACTTGAGAGTCCCTTGGACTGCAAGGAGATCCAACCAGTCCATTCTAAAGGAGATTAGTCCTGGGATTTCTTTGGAAGGAATGATACTAAAGCTAAAACTCCAGTACTTTGGCCACTCATGCAAAGAGTTGACTCATTGGAAAAGACTCTGATGCTGGGAGGGATTGGGGGCAGGCAGGGAAGGGGATGACAGAGGATGAGATGGCTGGATGGCATCACTGACTTGATGGACATGAGTCTGAGTGAACTCCGGGAGTTGGTGATGGACAGGGAGGCCTGGTGTGCTGCGATTCATGGGGTCACAAAGAGTCGGACACGACTGAGCCACTGAACTGAACTGAACTGAATAGCTTCCTTTTCTCATGCCTAAAACTACCCTGAGAATAATGAAGAGAGTTTGCAATCTACATTGCCCTTATCAGTGTGTCAGGGGAAGCCAGCTGCCCTGTACCCAGAAATTAAGTGAGGCTTCAGCTTTCATTTGCCTTTCACTCAGCAGATATTGTTTTCATGATTACTTTATGCCAAGAAGTGTTCTTCTCCAAAATAACGTCACCCCACCTCTGACTAGTCTTTTCACCTGTGAAGATGTCCTTAGCATTAACTGATCACCCCTCTGAGCCATGGCTCTCACAACATAGCTCGGACTTCCAGTTGTCTTCCTGAACATACCTGATGGTCCATGCATATGCTTCTTTTTCTGCCTTGTTTAACTCAATTAGTCTTTTCTCATTACTCAATAGTTTTGTACAAGGAGCTGCTCTTCATAGAAGATGGACTTCCATCCAAACTCTTAAGGATGTGTTACACACCCAGCAAAATATCTTCTTTTCCTTAAATTCTTATTAAACATTCTTGTTTTTGTCTCTGACTGAAATGTTACAGCCTATCTCTTTATAGTTACAGACTTCAAAAAAATATTATTTTATTTTAGAAAAGGAAAATAAGGTTGAAATATTTAGAAGATTTTAAAGCATTTGATATTAACCTAAACATAATAGACTGGATTGCTATGGTGTTTAGAAAATTGGCATTTAAAAATATTGAAAATTTGTGAAGACAAAAGACATTAACGTGTATAAGCCTAATTAAGAGTGTCTCAGACCTCACAGAAATTGGTACACTGTGGTGCATTCTGAGATTAGGTTTTGAAATTCCTTTAGGCCAGTAGTTCATAGAAGAAATCTTGTTGTTGTTAGGTGCTTGGTCATGTCCAACTCTTTGCAACCCATGAACTGTAGCCCGCCAGACTCCTCTGTCCTTGGGATTCTCCAGGCAAGAATACTGGAGTGGGTAGCCATTTCCTTCTCCAGGGTATCTTCCTGACCCAGGGATCAAACCCCGTCTCTTGTGTCTTCTGCACTGGCAGGCAGATTCTTTACCACTGAGCCACCTGGGAAGCCCCAGGAGAAATTTAGAACCATTTAAAAATGGTTATATCATGATTACATTGATACCAAAGAAATGCCAACTCTTTTTATTAAGAGTAATTATTATATCTAGTTTTGTCAAGACACAAAAATATTCAAAAGACTCTGATGGGCAAGATCACACCATCACTCTTGCATCCTCTACATATACCCACTCATATATTACATTATCGATTCTCATGCTCTTGGACCCAAAGACCAAACTAATCAGTTTCTTATAAAGTAGATACCGGTTTCAGACACGAGGTGCTGAGTTAGTAGATCTGGTGTCAATCTTCCAAATGTGAAGTTTTTCATAATTACCCCTTGCATATCTGAAGTAGTTTAGATATAAGAGATATACAGAATCTCTGCTGCACAAAATTCCTCATAGATAAATGGGGTCAATAATCACTAGTGGAATTTTTAAGCATTTTAAATAAACTTCCTCTAACTAAAAGATTAAAATAGCTATACAATCTTTGTGTTATAATAAAAGAACATTCAAATCTTCATTAAAGTTTCTAGGTATTTAAGTATAATTAATAATCTATCAATGATTAATGATTTTAATCTATTTGTCATTATTTCTTATGATAGCATTTAAAAATGTCTGAGTACAGTACCAATTCAGTCTGTTGGAATACCATGTAAAATATGTGCAGTACACACATTGTATCAGCGTAGAGTTCACTCACACACATTTTAGCACTTTAAGGTGGGAAAGGCTTGAGAAGTAGAGTAGTGGTGAGGGTATTGATCAACATCTAGCCTTAGTCCTCAGGGCACACAATTAGATATGATCTCTTTCATGTTAGGCTTTCAGTGTGCATTTGTTAAGTATTGTTCATCTCTTGAAATCCATGCTACATTCATATTTACTCATCTTGGGCAGCATGTCTACAGTTTATTGAATTTTCTAATTAGAAGCTTAGAAAAGATTTCTCATTTTTAAAAACTTTCTTTTTTTAACAGCAGTTTGGGGTTCATAACAAAATTTAGCAGGAGGAATGGGGATTTCCCGTATATACCCCACTCCCAAAATATATGAAATCTTGTGGGCTTCAACCTACTTTATTATTATCTTAGTTAATCAGAAGTCAATGTTTACTCAAACAGCAAATAAACACCCCTTGGCACTGGAAATACAAAGGCTGTAGACCCTGTGTGACCAGTTCTCTCTCTCCCCCTCATAATTGCAGCAGCAGTCTGGGTCATGCAGTATGGATGTAACTTTTCATCAAAATCCTCTTTTACCAAACTCTCAGACTCAAAAAATGTTTTAAACTGTTTTCTCATTGAGGTTATAATCCTTAATGTTGCTGAGGTAGAGGGTGGTTTCCTTGGCTTTGTCCCTCAGGTATTTTGGCTACATTCTTTACCCATTGCTATCACATTATTTTTTCAGCTTTATCTTCCCAAAAAGCTCAATCAGATTCATGGTGTTAGATGCCACTTACCATTCAACAGCTTTTAGGGAACACAATCTAAGTGTCCAACACCAGATGCTGTACTGTTATCCCCATAGTATTCAGATATTTTCAATTATTACTCAAGGTTTATTTGTACAGTCAAATCATATATGAAAACATAAAGAAAGATCATAGAAATGCAGGAATATAATAAGATCTTAACAGTGGAGATTCACTTCCAGGCAGGACCACAGCTAATGCCAGAAGAATGAGGCTCTGTTTCAGAACTTTTCAGCAAAAGTGCTTCCTTAGCTTCTGTCATTAACTTACTATGATGTTTTACTTAGAAAAATAAAAATAAAAGATAAAATAAGGAATTTCCATAGTATGTTTATAAACACTATTTTCATTTAATAGTGCAGATATTCCTGAAAATCAACATTTTAAAGATTAGGTATTTTTCAAAGATGATCATAGATATAATTAAAAAATCTTAAAAACACATAAAGATTAAAATTTCTGACCTTGAAAAATAGATTCTTCAACCATACAGCTTTACTTTTGCCATAGAGTCTTCTGCAAAGTTGTCAATGTAAATAACCTAGTTCTCTTGTCTTTTGATCATTTGTAGCAGCTTTAACATTTTTTGTTTCTCAAATTCTGGTGTATGGACAAGCTACATCAACATCAACATCAACTTGGGTGTCTGTTGAAACTGTTCCTGGGCTCTATTTCAAAACTATTGGCTGGGAAAGGTTAGTGCCTGTCAGCATTTCTTATTAAGATGTCTGGTTCCTCATTATGTTCCAATTTGCATTATTCTTCAGTTACTTGATTATATTAATATGTCTACTATATAGACCATTCATCAAAGGGAATTATCTCCCAATAAAATTGTAAGCTCCTTTTGAGGGCCAGGATACTGCTATATTTTTCTTTGTATATTAAGAGTATCATGATGCATTAGAGACTGAGGATGTTGAATTTGAATTTCTTTACCCTTTTATTACTTCTCTATATCCCCTGTTCCTTAACTCTGTCTCAATTCTTTTTTAACCCACTTCTAATTTAGTAGAATGTACTATGTTTCATGCCTTACATATCCATGTCTTTAAAAAATCCAACTAGATTCAATTCCTTTCTTTTCTTCCTGCTATTCCTAATGGTTCCTATGGTGCTTCTCTCATTTAAATCATGTTTTCCTCAGCTCTTCCTGCTGCTGTTCTATTTCCATGTCTTTTACGCAGTGGTGGCTAGCCAGGTAAATACTGAGAGGAATATCAAGCACTAGGTAAGGTGGACACCTCAACATTAAATTATCACCTATTGTCTGTGTACTTTTTAATGATAAAATTTTGCCTCAGTTACTATCACTTTTATTAAAATGGTTCTTTATAATTTAAAATAGTAATTGCAATAATAATAATAATGTCACTTTTACTCTCTTCAGTGTAAGATATACTAACACATTTTGCAGAAAAGAGATGTGCATATGTGTGTATATAGAGATATTTGTTAATTGTCCTACCATATTTTGAATTTTTTGTCTTCTTTTGCCTTTTATATCCAGCTGATGCTAAACTCTTCATTTTCTTCCATTACAGATTCAGTTCAGTTCAGTTCAGTTTAGTTGCTCAGTTGTGTCCAACTCTTTGCAACCCCATGAATCACAGCACGCCAGGCCTCCCTGTCCATCACCATCTCCCGGAGTTCACTCAGACTCACGTCCATCGAGTCCGTGATGCCATCCAGCCATCTCATCCTCTGTCATCCCCTTCTCCTCCTGCCCCTAATCCCTCCCAGCATCAGAGTCTTTTCCAATGAGTCAACTCTTTGCATGAGTGGCCAAAGTACTGGAGTTTCAGCTTTAGCATCATTCCTTCCAAAGAAATCCCAGGGTTGATCTCCTTCAGAATGGACTGGTTGGATCTGCTTGCAGTCCAAGGGACTCTCAAGAGTCTTCTCCAACACCACAGTTCAAATGCATCAATTCTTTGGCGCTCAGCCTTCTTCACAGTCCAACTCTCACATCTATACATGACTACTGGAAAAACCATAACCTTGACTAGACGGACCTTAGTCGGCAAAGTAATGTCTCTGCTTTTGAATATACTATCTAGGTTGGTCATAACTTTCCTTCCAAGGAGTAAGTGTCTTTTAATTTCATGGCTGCAGTCACCATCTGCAGTGATTTTGGAGCCCATAAAAGGGGGAATTTTTTCAACAAACATAGGCAGAAATCTCAGAAGAGGCAACTAGGAGCCTTTAAAAATATTGTTGGGGAAAAGAGAAGGACGAAGAGGACACAGAAGTGAGGAAGAAGGTATGCTCTCGACAGTTCCCCACCAGCACAGACACTGATCAACCTGGGCATGCTTAAAGAAGGGGAAAGAAATACCTGCTAGTGATTCCAAATTCCCTGCCATTGTCACAGGCCTGTGGAAACCATAAGAATTTCTCTACCACATAAAACAGTTTCTCCTTAGTCTTAAAATATTCTCCTGTTAGTAGAACTTTAGATATCTAAAGAAAAAAGTTCTCCCTAATGCCACATCCTAAGGAATAACATTGCTTTTGAAGACCAAACTATTTTAATTGATACATAATAGCTAGCACTCTCATTTGTTAATAAAGAAGACAGTTAATAAATGATTATACTGTTATTACAGTATAATTAAATTTACTGTTATTACAGTAAAATTAAATCAAGAATACTGAGTGTCTTAAGATTGTTTTTAGGAAAACTGATAACCAATGACATACATTGGACCTGTACCAGAAGGAGACAGTGACCAGTAGGTCAGCATGAAGCATAGGAAAAAAGGTATCAGAGAAAGAGAATCTTACAATTTAAGTAATGCTGTTGGAACACTGTATATGGTTTCCAGAGAAGTATATTCTGTTATATACTTTGCTTAAATGTAATAGTCATTAGGCAATAGTTTTTGTGGGTACACAGTAAGTACTCTTTGAATGAATGGTGATTGAGTGGAAAAGAAAATGAATCAGTAAATAATTGAGACATGCCCATAGCTAGGTATTATGGTAGCTACTTTAAAAATATGAACAATATTTAATAATATATCATGTTCACATATTAAAAACAGGTTTTAAAAGAAGTTCATCACTTTTTGTAGTAATGATGTATCTTAAATTTATATATAAAATTTTACAAAGGAAATACATGGAAAACTGTATTTCCTCTAATTTTCAATATTTTAAACAATTCAATAAGATTTAGAGTGATATCCTGGGACATACATCCCTATTTAGGTGCTAGGATAAACTAAGAAATCAAAGTGTTTCTTTTTTTTAAAGGCATTTCATATATATTAAAGTTTGCTTCATGAAAAGTTAAACTGATTTACATTCTAAGTATTCTCCTAAGTGAAGCTCAGTTTTGCCAAGGCAGTACTGTATGAAGTCTTTCAGGTACAGACAAAAACTGTTCCATGTAAAAGCAGGATGTTTTTTGTTTTGTTGTGAACATCATTAACTTGCTGTCATTTGGTTGTTTTTAAGTCTGTGTGTTGCACCGATATTCTCAGTAAAAGTTTTATTTATTTATTTATTTTACTTTACAGTATTGTATTGGTTTTGCCATACATCAACATGAATCCGCCATGGGTGTACACGTGTTCCCCATCCTGAACCCCGCTCCCACATCCCACCCCATCCCATCCCTCTGGGTCATTCCAGTGCACCAGCCCCGAGCATCCTGTATAATGCATCGAGATTGGACTGGTGATTCATTTCACATATGATGTTATACATGTTTCAATGCCATTCTCCCATATCATCCCACCCTCGCCCTCTCCCACAGAGCCCAAAAGACTGTTCTATACTTAAAGAAGACCTTAAACGTTTGAAGTCTTTGTTTGCTCTTAGCTGAATGTTCTAGCCCATCATCCTTTACACATGGTGTGAAACTTTTCCACATATACAATCTAATTGAAATTCACCAGACTACTTTTGACTAATTTATACCACTTTATGTATATTTCTTTCAGTGAGGCATTTTGTAGCTGAAAATTTGGAACATGTGTTCTCTTAGTCTCAACAACATCATTTTCATATTTTTTGGAAAATTCATAACCAGTTTTAGCATTCATCTCAGAGGACTTCACAATTAATTCTTCACTCCATTTATCACATCACTAAAGTTGCTCTCTACCCTACCCTTAAGTAACTAATACATCCTTTTAGCATTATTTCCTTCTGCAAAAACAATGTTGCCTTTCAACTTCTCAAAGCTGAAGAGGAACTGGTATCTAATGAGCATTTTTATGTAAAGCCCCCAACACTGTACACATTATTTCATTTAGCATTTTCAATATTCTTGTTATATAGGTAGAGTTTACTTATGTTTTGTAGATGATAAATTTGAAGCTGTAACTATTTTACGAAAGGTTCTTCTTAAGTCCAAAGCTTTATGTTCTTCTTTGTTTAAATCTTTCCTGGTTAATACCGCTTTCCTTCTGTATTCATTTTTAGTTACAAAAGTGATCATCACAGGAAAAATATAATATGTAATGTATCAAGTTAAATCCATATTAAACTAGTATTTGTGAGTTAACTGCTTAGGTTGTGGGCAAAAAATATTGAGAACAAACAGATATTGCTCCTCATCTCAAGAAGTTTTGTAATTTCTTGTTCACAAAGAGAGGTATTAATCAAATATTCCCAGTAATGAATATGTTATTATGAAAAAATAAGTGCTCTAAAGGAAAGTAACATTTCTGCAAGAACTAATAGTAAAGGGTATTCAGGAGCTAAATAGATAAGTTGGCTGATGGTTGGGGTGGAGTGGGACAAGTATTATTCTAGCATGTGCAAAGCCCTATAGCCAAAAAGAAACAAAGCCTTTTGAGAAGCTGAAAGAGAGCTGGAATGCGAGATGCTCAGAAAATTGTAGTGAGTATTATTATGGAATATGTGAACACCAATTTACAGTGAATATAATTGATATACCTTTAGAAAGCAAATAGGTAAAAAAGAAAGATGTAAGTTTGGACATCAGAGGTAAGGAAGAGAAAGTTATCAAGGATGAGGACTAGGATTTTGGTTTATGGAATTAAATGTCTACTAAACCAATGACTCAGAAATGGAATGCAGGACAATATCTATCTTTAAGCAATCTTATGGAAGAGTCTAGTGCCCAGGGGAGAGAACTATATTTGGAAATATATTTGTGTGGGATGTTCCATGTGTAGAAAGTAACTGGAACTACGGGAGTTGATGAAATTTCCCTAGGACTGAATAAAAGGAGTCACTGAAGAGAATCTCAACATTCAGAAAACTAAGATGATAGCGTCTGGTCCCATCACTTCATGGCAAATAGATGGGGAAACAGTGGAAACAGTGGCTGACTTTGTTCTTGGGGAGCTCCAAAATCATGGCAGATAGTGACTGGAGCCACGAAATTAAAAGACGCTTACTCTTTGGAAGAAAAGTTATGACCAACCTAGACAGCAAATTAAAAAGCAGAGACATTACTTTGCCAACAAAGGTCCAACTAGTCAAAGCATTGGTTTTTCCAGTAGTCATGTAGGGATGTGAGAGCTGGACTATAAAGAAAGCTGAGTGCTGAAGAATTGATGCTTTTGAACTGTGGTGTTGGAGAAGACTCTTGAGAGTCCATTGGACTGCAATGAGATCCTACCAGTCCATCCTAAAGGAAATCAGTCCTGAATATTCATTGGAAGGACTGATGCTGAAGCTGAAACTCCAATACTTTGGCCACCTGATGCAAAGAACTGACACATTTGAAAAGACCCTGATGCTGGGAAAGATTGATGATGGGAGAAAAAGGGGATGACAGAGGATGAGATGGTTGGATGGCATTACTGACTCAATGGACTTGAGTTTGAGTAAGCTCCGGGAGTTCTTGATGGGCAGTGAAGCCTTGCATACTGCAGTCCATGGGGTTGCAAGGAGTTGGACACGACTGAGCAACTGAACTGAACTGAAAGAGAATCTTGTACTGAGTTTTGAGGACTTCCAACATTTAATGATTGAGTAGGAAATCCGCAAAGAAGATGGAGGAGAGGAGGAAAAGCTCAATGAAAAATACATTCCAAGTTGGAGTAATAAAGGCTAGAGAAGTGAAAAAAACTGTAACTGAACATGTGTATTAAATTTATTGCCGCAACTGCCACCGATGACTTTGTTGAATAGCACTTCAGAAGTGGCAAGGGTAAAAGTCTGATTGGTATTGGTAAGAAGTGACTGAGAACTGAGGAAATAGAGGGTGAGTAGAGACACCTAATAGATGAATTTTGTTTGAGGACAGAGGAGAGACAAGACAGTATCTGGAACGTTACATTGTTCAGTCACTAAGTCAAGTCCGACTCTTTGCAACCCCACAGTCTGCCGACACCAGGCTTCCCTGTCCTTCACTATCTTCCAGAGTTTGCTCAAACTCATTTCATTGAATCAGTGATGCCATCCAACCATCTCATCCTTTGTTATCCACCCTTCTCCTCTTGCCCCTAATCTTTCCCAGCATCAGGGTCTTTTCCAATGAGTTGGCCCTTCACACCAGTTGACCAAAGTGTTGGAGCTTCAGCTGCAGCATCAGTCCTTCCAGTGAATATTCAAGGTTGATTTCCCATGCTAAAAAGGAGACTTAATTTTTGATTATCTATGTATGATTATTACATAGAGTTTAGGGAGACTCTAGTTACAGGAGAGAGATTGGTCATAGAAAGAAGGAGGGACAATTAGATGTTTTGCTTTGGAGAGTTTTTTTCTCACATATTTATTTGTTACAGCTGACTTCATGGTCTTAACTCCTTAAACTATACTATACTATACTATGACTATACTACTTGTTGGTCATCAATAGTACTAAGATTAGACACAATAATAAAATGAACAGAAAAACTCATAGAAAAAATGTGTAAGTTTTTCATCTACCTTCTTTTTATATAGGGATGTGCTCTGTCAAAAGGCAGAGGAATTTAATGATTTCTTTCTTTTGGTAAACCATAGTGGATCTCAAACTTAGATTGCACAGGAGTTATTAAATAGGATTGTGTATGTGCTGTCACACCCTCCACAAAACTGGATATTTATCATACCTGTTTTTTTAATCTTTATCAGCTTAGTAGATGCTTTCTCACTTTTATATTAATTAATCTATGTTCCCCCTACTTCAGTACAGAGAATTTAGAGTGAGGGAAGCTTTATATGTTTCTCATTTTACTTCTAAATAATAATATGTTCAGATTTTGCTTATGTTTGATTAACAAACAAACCATCCTTGGCTAAAGTAACCCTATGTTTCATCCCCTTTGTTTGCACCTACACTGGTGAAACAAAATGTAAAAACTGAAAAAAAGAGGAAAAGAAGAAAAGGAACATTTTCATGTGAAAAAAAACCCTTTCACAAATTTTTGAAAGTTTATAAAATTCTACATGCTTTACCAAGAACTTTGAAGTCAAGGTCAATGTTTTATTCTATTTATTTATTAAGTGTCCCCAAGCCTAGGGATAGTCAACAATGTATGTTAAATACACGAGTTAATAAATGAATGATTTTTGGTTTGTTGTGTATAAATTGACATGTGTTCTTCCAAAATGAACATAGTAGTGTTGTTTTAGACTATTATTTTTATTGACAGCTATCATAATTATTTTAAATACAATACCATTAATCATCACAATATTCACATCACATCATAATAAGTATTATTAATCTCATTTTACAAATAAGAAAATTGAGGCACAGAGATTTTGCATAAATCGTGCTAGTTCACACAGATAGTTATGGGTAAACCTGAGCGTCAGTTCCACACTTTGACTCCAGAGTGCATGTTCTATCTGCCCTGTCACAAATGGTGATAGAGTTGTTTGGGTTATAAAAACTCAGAGTAATGAGTATATTTATTTCCTATCATAAACTTCTACCCAGACAGATCTGCAGGGAAGATTACCTATAATATTAGGCATTCTACTTTGATTTATCCTTTGCACAGAATCATTCAATTTTCTCTATATAAAGTATTCTATTAGAAGTATAAAAAACAGATCTTCAAGTAGTCTTATTTCTTGAAAAGAATGAAACTATTTGTTCAGGCATATAAATATCAATGTTAATTAATTTTGCCAAAATTTTTAATAATTGAATTGGGAAATATATCCTATTTAAACATAATATTAGAAAATTTAGTTAGAACCAGATACTTGTGTGGTCTCAACTATTTAACTCTAAAAACACTTAACTCTGGTTTTACTCCAAGGTGCCGTGGAAGTAACTGACCCTGAGTTCTGCTATTAACGGAATCAAACTCTTCTAAGATAATCTGTAGAACACCATCCAGATTTGGGTGACTTGGCAGTGGAAGCACTCAGAGGCAGCTTTCTGATCATCTGATGGCCTTCCTGTGACCTAGCCACAAGCACTCTATTAATCTCCTTTATCGTGGGGATTAGTAAAGAGAGAACCACATACCTTCACAGGCACATCTGTTCCTAACTTTTCTTATCTCTCCATGTCCAGTTCATGCGGTGGACCTATTCCTCATGAGTCATAAATGTCTTTGTTTTTGAAAAGTCATTTTCTACCTTTTAACTTCCATTACAAAATTTAAAAATGAGAAAATGTTCATATTCTGTCCTTTCCTGTTTTTAATCCACTTTCAAATACATAAAATGTTGAGCTTGCTCATTGAACACAATGCAACATACCCACTGTTCCCATCAAGTTTTACAGTTTTGCTACTTTTAACAAGAATGATCCTTGGTTAAAGCTGTGAATGATACCCACCAGAGCACTACTTTTATACTTGTCTTATACAAAGGCATGAGTGGCTCTTCCATAAGATCAAGATATTGAACAAAATGAGTCATGCTAATGGCAGTCTCTCTAAATCTCAGACTCAGCTACACTGGAAAGGAGGAGATGCCTTGGGTCTGGTTGATAGGGTGTCTGTGCAGGTCCCCCAACCTGGGAAGCCAGGCAGACTCCTCAACAGGCACCTTCCTCCCAAGTTCAAAGTGGGGATTACATCAGAGGAAGATGCTTCCTGTTCCTCCTCCCAGTCTGTCCCTAAATAAAATGTGCTTTTGATTGGGTAGAAATTTTATTACTTTAATTATAGCATTAAATAAACACATTGTTGCTGTTCAGCTACCCAGTCATGTCTGACTCTTTGTGACCCCAGGGACTGCAGCACACCAGGCCTACCAAACTTCACCATCTCCTGAAGTTTGCTCAAGTTCATGTCCATTGCATCAGTGATGTCATCCTGCCATTTCATCCTCTGACACCTTCTTCTCCTTCTGCCCTCGATCTTTCACAACATCAGGGACTTTTCCAATGAGCTAGGTGTTCCTATCAGATGACAAAAATACTTGAGTTTCAGCTTCAGCACCAGTGCTTCCAATGAGTATTCAGGGTTGATTTCCCTCAAGATTGACTGGTTTTATATTCTTGCTGTCCAAGGCCCCCCAAAACAACTCCCAACAACATTTGAAAGACATATTTATCTTTATGTTTCAGTTTTTAAATTAAATACCCATTTTCATTAGTTCCCATAATTATTAAGAGAAATAATAGAACATCATTTACTTATATCTTAAATTTTATTTAAAAAATTTGGGAATATGTTTTCCTTTCTATATTTAGTTATAGTTTAAAAAAGGAGGAAGTCATCATGGAACACACGCTTCCACGGTACAAATTTTCATAGTCTTATGAATGGCCAGAAATAAAGTTGACAGTGCAAATGCTGGAGACATCTTGGCCAAGTAATTCATAAGTTATACAGGATTATATATGTGCATTTGTATATAATAAATTCATATATACTGTTAAGGGGTTTCCCAGGTGCTGCTAGTGGTTCAGAATCCACCTACCAACTCAGGAGACACAGGTTCCATCCCTGGGTCAGGAAGTTTCCCTGGAGCAGGAAATGGCAACCCACTCCAGTACTCTTGCCTGGAGAATCCCATGAGCAGAAGAGCCTGGTGGGCTACAGTCCATGGGGTCACAAAGAGTCAGACACGACTGAAGTGACTTAGCATGCATATATATTGTAAAATGTCAACTACAAAGTAGACTTTGATTATTTGTTTATTGGGCATTAATTAATAAAATCTTTCCTGTGGCCAAAAAATTTTTTATGCATGCATATGTTTATCACAAAGTCATCAACATACTCTATGGTGAGTATCTGCTATGGCAAGGCAGGCTCACAGCTGAAAATGGTTTGGAGTTTTCTGAGCTAGAGCATTTTGATAAATGGAGATAAATGATTAAAATCGCTCAGTCTTTCTAAGCCCTAGCAAGATACGACAGCATATAAGTCTCCAAAGAGATTTATGTTTGCTCCTACAGCTGGCCATCTATAGCTGCACCATCCTCTAGGGAGCTCTGCAGACCCAGTGCATGATGCGAGTGTTTCACAGCTGTAAGAGATTTAGACCCCTTTAAAGTACTGCTTGAGCTACAACAAACTGGTGTTTCAAAAGAAAGTGAGCAAAGCCAGAGGGTGTTCATGAAATTCCCACCCTTAACCTGTGGAAGCTCACCTGTCAAAGCCAGCTCACTTAAAACCTTAGCTGACATGACAAAATATCTGAGATGTCATCATGTGTTGCAAACAAATCCATGCATTTCCACATGTTGTTCCTGGGGCCAGAGGAAGAAAGAGCAAAACAAAACAAAACACAACACTGTGAATAAAAGCATGTTTGTGGAAAAGTGCAGCTGTCCGTGAGGAAGGTGTGATGTGGGAGAAAGCGGCTATGTCATCTGCCACAGGAGGGAAAGGCTGGGAAGGAATAAGAAGAGGGAGGGAGCTTTGTGGGGCCTTTTATGTGCTAACGATGTAGACTCCCTGCTCCACACTCTACTCTGGTGGGCAGCCTCTGGTGAGCAGCAAGGGCAGGAGACAACCAAGACAGGATGCCTAGATGTACTGTACCCCTGAATATTCATCAGAAAAATAAGCATCCGTATGTTCCTGAGCCTGATTCCCCATTTCTGGGATTTCCTTTCAATCAAACAAAGAGGCAAAGGTATGCATCAGGCAACTTGAATGTATGACTGTAAGGTTTGCAGTTTAACACCGACTGGTGAAGCAACCACAAACATGACTGGAAGGGTTTGCATCTTCTGTAGGTGACTCAGTTTCACCAGTTTATACCAAAGTCATATTTTTGCCTCATGATCTTATTATTAATCTGCATTACAGATACTTCCCAAACTCATATAAGAAAGTTTTCTCCAGCATTTATTATTTGTAGACTTTATAATGATGGTCATTTTGATGGATGTGAAGTGTTATCTCATTGTTTTGATTTACATTCCTCTAATAATTAACAAAATATTGAACATCTATTCACATGCCTGTTGGCCATCTGTATGTCTTCTATGGTGAAATGTCTATTTAGGTCTTCTGCCCATTTTTTGGTTGGGTTTTTTTTTTCCCCTTTGATATTTAGTTTATGAGTGGCTTATATTTTTTGGAAATTAATCTCTTGTCAGTAACATCATTTGAAAATATTTTCTTCCATTCTGTGGGTTGAAAGACATTTAACAATGTCTTTTCATTTTCTTTATGGTTTCCTTTGCTGTGCAAAACCTTTTGAGTTTAATTAGATCCCACTTGTTTATTTTTGCTTTTATTCCCATTACTCTAGGAGACTGATCCCCCCCCCCCCAAAAAAAATTACTGTGATTTATATCAAAGAGTTTCTGCCTATGTTTTCCTCTAAGAGTTTTATAGTATTTGGTCTTACATTTAGATCTTTAATCTATTTTAATTCAGTTTTGTATATGGTGTTGTGTGAAGTGTGTGTGAAGTCGTTCAGTTGTGTCCGACTCTTTGCGACCCCGGGGACTGTAGCCCACCAGGCTCCTCTGTCCATGGGATTCTCCAGGCAAGAATACTGGAGTGGGTTGCCATTTCCTTCTCCAGGGGATCTTCTCAACTCAGGGATCAAACCCGGGTCTCCTGCATTGCAGGCAGATGCTTTATCTTTGACATGTAGCTATCTGGTTTTCCCAGTACCACTTATTGAATACACTCTCTTCTCCATTGTCTATTCTTTCCTCCATTGTTGTAGATTAATTGACTGTAAGTGCATGGGTTTATTTCTGGGCTTCTGTCCTCTTCCATTGATCTCTATTTCTGTTCTTATGCCAATACCATATTGTTTTGATTACTGAAGCTTTGTAGTATAGTCTAAAGTCGGGGAGCCCGATTCCTCCAGCTCCATTTATCTTTCTCAAGATTGTTTCGACTATTCAGAGTCTTGCATTTCTATACAAATTTAAAAAAATATTGTTTTAGTTCTGTGGAAGATACCTTTAGTAATTCGACAGGGACTGGACTCAATCTGTAGTTTGCCTTGGGTAATATGATCATTTTAACAATATTGATCCTTCCAACCCAGTAAGTTGGTCTATCTTTCCATCTGTGTCATCTTCGATTTCTTTCATCAGCATCTTATAGTTTTCAGAATACAGGTCTTTTGCCTCCTTAGATAGATTTATCCCTAGATACCTTGTTCTCTTTGATGCAATGTAAATGGGATTGTTTTCTTAATTTTGAGCTTTTTATATTGTTGGTGGGAATGTAAATTGGTGCAGCCACTGTGGAGAATAGTATGAAAGTTCCATAAAAAAACCTGAAAAATATGATACTGCAATCCCACACCTGGGCATATATATCTGGAGAAAACTCTAATTTCAAAACCTACATGCACCCCAGTGTCCATAGCAGCACTGACATATAAATGGATACAGAACATGTGGTGTACCTATATATGTATGTATAGGAATATTATTCAGCCATGATACAGGATGAAACAATGTCATCTGCATCAGCAATGGGTGGATTTAGAGATTATCATATTAATGAAGAACATTGGACAGAGAAACAAAAATATCATATGATACCACTTATATGTGGAATTAAAAAAAATTATACAGATGAACATATTTACAAAACAGAAATAGACTCACAGACAAAAAAAAATTTACAGTTAGTTACCAAAGGAGATGGCAGGAAAAGATAAATTAGGAGTTTGGAGTTAACATATCTGTACTATTTATATATAAAATAGATAAACAAGAAGAACCTACTGTATAGAACAGGGACTGCAAGTGTATTATACTTATTTTGTAATAAACTATAATGAAGAAGAATTTAAAAAAATATATACACTTGAAACTAACACTACATTGAAAATTAACTACACTTCAATAAAATAGAATGTCTTTTTATTTTATAATATTTTATTGAGATATACAAACTTCACTGTATAAAATAACAAAGATTTCTTAGCTCATGATTCTGCAAGTCAGAGGTCCAGGTACTGAATGGCTGAGTCTTGTGCTAAGGCTCTCACAAGGTGGCAGGAAAGATGTCACTGGCTGTGTTCTCATCTGAATTTAGGCTGTTGTTAAAAATTCATTGAATCCTTGAGGTCACATAGTTATAATCCTTATTTCTTTGCTGACTGTCTCTCATCTTCGATGCAACTACCCACATTAATTTCCATGTTGCATACTCCATTTTCAAAGCCAACAATGGAGATTCTCTCGCCTTTTGAATCCCTCTCGTGCTTCAAAACTCTTTATCCAGGGACATCTCTGCTCCTTTGATCAGCTCACTTAATTAGGTCAGGTCTCACCCAGAATGGCCTCCCTTTCTTAAAGTCAACTATGTAATATAATATAACCAATAAGAGCCTGAAGTCCATTGTAGCCCCAGTCCCAGGTATTACACAGTGTGTACACTAGGGAATGGCGCTGTTGGGATTGTCTTAGAACTCTGTCTTCCACATCTGGAGACAAGATCTTCATGCAGCACCCTTCTGGACTGTGTTTTTGAGTTTTAAGAGTTCTTCATATATTCTGTGTGTGAGTCTTTTGCCAGACATGCGTGAGTGTGTGCTAAGTCACTTCAGTCATGTCTTCCTTGTGACACCATGGACTGTAGCCTGCCAAGCTCTGTCCATGGGATTCTCCAGACAAGAATAGTGGAGTGGGTTGCCATGCCCTATTCCCAGGGGACCTTCCCAACCCAGGGACTGAACCTGGGCCTCCTATGTCTTCTGCATTGGCAGGCAGGTTCTTTACCACAAGTGCCGCCTTTGTCAGAGATGTATATTTCATTTGATTCTCCCAATCTGTGGCTTGCTCTTCATTACTTAATGGAATATTTGATGAGCGAACTTTTAAAGTTTTGATAAAATTAAATCTTCCTATTACAAACATAATTAGAGCTTTATGTACTGTGTTAAAGTGTTAAAAATTTGACTGCACCAAGGTACATGGTCAGGCCATTCAAGATGGCCGTTCTCTTGTTCTCTGTACATCCCATGCTCAACAAGTTCCTACTTAACTCACAGGACTACCCAGTCCCCTTAATAGTAGGACTTGATTAGTCCCTGATGACTGATGAGCCCCCTCGAGGTCAGTTCTCTCTATCAGTGGTAGCCTCCTTCTCTCCTGAGTAGCAGTGATTGCTGCCTTGTCCTGCCTTCTGCCTACTGCACACAGTGGGGTCACTCAGGACCCTTTCTGTAAGATCTCCTATCCAATAAGCCATTGATGGCTCTGTTTTTGTCTCAGGGCTCTTTCTTTGGTCTTGAGGCTGGACAAATACAGGGCTTGTAGGTTTACAGGGTCATGACCCAACAAAGGTTGCGAACATTTTTGGGTTTTTTTTGATGAACATTATAGCTTTCAATTTCCACATTTATGTCTCTAATATATTTTTATTTGAGGGGGGAGGGGATATGATCAAGGCAGGGGTCCTTATTTTATTATTTTTCTATGTGGATATTCAGTTCCTCTAACACCATTTATTAAGTATTCATTTATGTTTAATTTAGGTATTGTATGTGTTTTTCTCATCATAATGTCATTACCCTTGGGTGGTGACTCTATTGCAAGGAAACTTTGCAAGTTTGGAGATAATCTACCACATGCTGCTTGCATTCTTATGCATCTTGCAGACTGTAACAGGAATGTAAGGCCCTGACCATTCTTTCAGCTCAGTTCAGTCCAGTCGCTCAGTCGTGTCCGACTCTTTGCGACCCCGTGAATCGCAGCACGCTGGTCCTAGGCAATTTCTCAGGGTTGCATTAGCAGCTAGTGACCTTGAAAGGTGAAGAAATGTTTCCCTCTGGGACAGAGAGCAGGCTTTCTTGCTTGTAACTTATGAAATCGATGGATTCCCCCAGTTCTGTGTTCCTCAGCTGTGAGACCAGTCACTGTGTACAGCCACTGTATGCATCCTTCTGGGCCATGTCACATCACTCCCGTTGGATTCCCGGGCCAGGAGATGTCTTGCAAACATGGTGGTGTTCCTGCTGCTTGCTGTGTCATGAGTAATGAAGTTCTTTGCTTCTTGCCCAGGAATCTTAAGTCTGCCTGCCTGCATCCTTGAAATAGTAGCTTACTATCTTCTAAAGAAAAAACTGTCTTGTAAAAGGCTAATAACTTTGTATCTTGTAGAAAGGACAAAATCAAATCTAAGCACTCACTATGTCGTCTGATTATCTCATCAGAACACTCGCTTAAATGGCTATTTTTTTTTAAATCACCATTTCAGATTAAAAGGCCAGAACTGTAAGACGCTAAGGAAACTTGCCCAGTTTTGTTGAATCACATAGCCAAAGCTCATTTTTTTAACATTTTTAAATTGTGAGATGTAGCATAAACATAGAAATGTGTGTAAGATATTCATAGTATTTAGAGAACAGTTACGTAATGAACACCCATGTAACCACCACTTAGATTAAGAACTGGAACTTTGTCCCTACAGGAGTCTCTTCCAATTTACGTCTCACCTTTATCTCCTATGAAAGTGAAGTTGCTCAGTCGTGTCCGACTCTTTGCGACCTGTGGACTGTAGCCCACAAAGCTCCTCCATCCATGGGATTCTCCAGGCAAGAATACTGGAGTGGGTTGCCATTTCCTTCTCCAGGGGATCTTCCTGACCCTGGGATCAAACCCAGGTCTCCCATATTGCAGGCAGACGCTTTACCCTCTGCGCCACCAGGGAAGCTTTATCTCCTATAGACAGTCTTTATCTTAATTTTAATGATAGTCACTGTGTTGTTTTCTTTATAGTTAATCATATATACTTCTATAAACAATATGGCATGAATTTGCTGGTTTTTAACTTTGTATAAATGAGTCTATGGATTATTTTGTGTAGTGCTTCTTAAGATTAACATGTTTATAAGACTTATCATTGTTGCTTGTTCACTTCGATTGCAATATAGTACGTTGCATTAATATACATACATTTCTTTACCTATCTTGTTTCTGAGCAAGTGAATTGTTTCTAGCTTTGAGCTATTAATAAAAGATGTTTCTCTGAGTATTCTTATAGAAGTGTTTTGTGAACATGTGAATTTGCTTCTATTCCATATATGGTTTACCTAAGGCATTGATTGCATAGAATAGTTTCCTTTATTAGAAAAATGCCAGAAAGTTTTCCAAAGCGATTCCACTGTTTTACACTTGCAGTACAGTGTATGAAAGTTCCAGATGCTCCATTTTCATCAGTACTTGGTGCTGTGGATCTTTTTAATTTTAGCCATTCCATTTGTTCTATAGTGTATTTCACTGTGTTATTAGTTTTTATTTTTCCAGGGAGTAATGAGATTGACAATGTGGTCATATGCTCAACAGTCCCTTGAATGTCTTTTGTGAAGTAACTGTACAAGTCTTTTACTCAATTTTGAATTGGTTTGCAATTCCTTTTTCTCCCTATTGATTTGTAGATTGATGTTAAAATTTTTATCTGTTTTCAGTCATAGCACCTGACCTGTAAATTTATCCCATAATTTCTTGCTCCCTTCCTATTGGCCAGAATCATCATATGGACACAGGTAGCTTGGAGGCAGTATGGGAAAGTATAAAGTCTTTATCATAGAAAAAGAAAATACTGGTATTTTGGATACCACTTGTGGCTCAGAGGTTAAAGCGTCTGCCTGGAATGCGGGAGACCCAGGTTCAATCCCTGGGTCCAGAAGATCCCTGGAGAAGGAAATGGCAACCCACTCCAGTACTCTTGCCTGGAGAATCCCATGGAGGGTGGAGCCTGGTAGGCTACAGTCCATGGGGTCGCAAAGAGTTGGACACGACTGAGCAACTTCACTTTCTTTCTTTCACTTTCTATTCAGTAGGGCTTGCCCTAAAAAATTAAGTATTCCATAGTGCTTTGTGATATACATGGAACTTTGCATTAGAAACATCAAAAAATTTTTACTATTGATATAACTCTGGTTCAAGGTAAATCTTGACTAGAAAGAAGTGGATTTCTTATAGTAATTTATTCCTTGCACCAGCTCCAGCTACAATACCAGGTCAAGCTGTACCTGTGTAATTTAATGTGTATGAAATGATAGGGGCTTCCCAGGTGACTCAGTGGTAAAGAATCTGCCTGTCGATGCAGGAGACACAGGAGGTGTGGGTTCCATCCCTAGGTTGACAAGATCCCCTGAAGGGGGAAATGGCAGCCCGCTCCAGTATTCTTGCCTGGAAGATTCCGTGGACAAGAGCTTCCTGGGCTCCAGTCCTTGGGGTTGCAAAGAATCAGACACGACTGAGCACATACACGCACACGTGGTAGTTGGAGCTCTAGGCTCTAGCGTGGCAGGACGGTTTTCTGTGATGTTTGGAATGACACATACAAGCGTGCTGACTCCTAAAGCTGTCTACCACATCAGATAAAATCTGGCTACACAAAAATGGGAAGCATTCACATGGGCAAATAGGCCATCACAGACTGCCCGCATTAAAAAGCCACATGGCCGGCTTTCACCAGCAAATGTCACATGGCCAGCTGGCCCCACCCCTTGTCAGTCCCTTGATTAATGTTCCAGATACTGGTGAACTGACTCAAATAGGATGGACTGGTTCAGAAAGTCTGCTGCTTACTGAGTGTTGCAGACTGTGACTAGGTGTGCAGCAACAATAGCTTCCAAACCCTGAGTCTTGAATTACAAAGATTCTACCAGCAGGCCGCGCTGGATGATCAGAGGCCTGCTGCAGCGGCAGTGCCTTCACCGCACAATCTACCAGGGCTAAGAGCAGAACAGAACAGAGCGCTGCTGTGTGCTGGCTAGCAGAGGCATAGAGGCAAGAGCACGTGTCTGACTCACACATCACCATGCATTAACCGTTCCAATAAGCTGTCCCTCTTTTAATGACAATCAGTGAGTAAAGGAAATATTAGAAATGACTTCACCTCTCCCATCCTCAAATAGACTCTTGACAGTAGATTTGGTTGAAAGAGAATGATGAAGAAAGACCAAGTATAAACTGTTCAACACTAATGTAGCAAAGATGCATGAACAAAAAATAGATCAAGGTGATACTATTAATGTTATATAAAGCAGAACTAAAGGAAAAGAGGTTTACCTTAGACAAAGAGAAATTTTATTCTGCTGAAATATTCTGGTTCAAAATAAAAGTTTAAACTGCTACCAACCAAATAGCATAAATTGCAGTGTATAAAATAAATACAGATTGAAATATGAGGACAATTACTGTTTGCATAACAGTATAAGATATCAGCCTTTCTCAATCATTCACTAACTAAATATGAGGACTTTGAACGGTATAAAAAGATGATTTAATGAATTCTCAACAAAATATACACCTTTTTTCAGCTACACACAGAATAGTTGTAATTTTTTAAAATTTTCACTTATTTATCATAAAAGTCAAAAAATTTCCATACTAGTAATGTTTGTATGTTAGTTGCTTAGTCGTATCTGAGTCTTTGTGAACCCATGGACTATAGCCCACCAGGATCTTCTGTCCATGGAATTCTCCAGGCAAGAATACTGGAGTGGGTTGCCATTTCCTTCTCCAGGGGGTCTTCCCAACCCAGGGACCAAACCCAAGTTTCCTGCATCGCAGTCAGCTTCTTTACCATCTGAGCTACCGCATAGCATAGGCCAGATTACCTAATAAACTAATGCAGTAAAATAATTAGCATGAACATTTCACAACAGTAATAATAACACGTCAATTAATTTGGAAACTGTACAAAAGAAGAGAAGCTTTCTGCAAAAGGGTACTTGGGTCAAAAAGCAAAGCAAGATGCAAGTTGAAACCTAGCTAGGAAGCTACAGTAGGAATAGCAGTGGGAGAACCTGGAGGGACAAAGCGAAAAGAAAAAAAAAAAATCTTGGTCTTAAATGTTTATATTTGGGCTCAGGAAATAAGTGAAATAAATGAAGTGATAATTCAACTCACGAAATCAGGGGGAAACCATATAGCAAACGTAGGGACCACAGGAAAAAGGTTATTATGAAACTGAAGGTAAGATATAATTGAAAACCTGGGAATATAAATGCCATGGGCTATGTGGAAGGATGGGGAGTCTTTTTTAATCATTATTTTCTAAACTATAAATAAAGGTTAAAAAATGTTAAGAACATTCTTGTTTCCAGCATTCCTGATTATTCTGTTAGTAAAATTTCTTCTCGAATAAGGTTAATGGAAGTGCTGTCAGTGTGTGAATATGTATTTGTGATATGTATGTGCATGTGTGTGTATTCCAAAATGTAAATCAGCATAAGGACATTTTATTCCTATAATACATTATTCGAATTATATGGACCAATAAGAAAGTCTCGCCAGTTGTCTCAATGATGAAGAATCCACCTGCTAAGCAGGAGACACAGGTTTTATCCCTGGGTTGGGAAGATTCCTTGGAGAAGCAAATGGCAGCCCACTCCAGTATTTTTGCCTGGAATAGCTCATGGACAGAGGAGCCTACAGGGTTATAGTCCACGGGATCACAAAGAATCAGACATGATTTAGTGACTAAGTGGCAGCAGCAGCAGGACCAATAAAAACTAATAATACTTCAGTTTTTCATATATGTTTGGGGTATCTATTGGGTTTAGGGTGGGGATAAGAAGAAATATTTCATTTAAAGTCAAATTAAGATCATCAGGAAATAATTTAGTGATTGTATTTTTATTTCTTACTTGTGCTTGAGGTAAAAGAATATGGAATAGATTTTGTTATCTATATAAAATCAGTAAAATTTGTTTTGTGCTTTTCCTCCTGACTTGAGTTGAATTATCACTTCATTTATTTCAATTATTTATATAACTAAAATGTAAACAGTTCAGACTATGAATTCTTTTATAATTATGATTCATATAACAACTGTTTATTGAAGAATTGCTATACAGAAACTATTGGAGTGGCAATGATGAACAAAAGCTGATGCAGTTTGTGATCTCATGGAACTTACAGCCTAGAGGAAAAAATAGATATTAATCAAATATTACATAAAATATAAATATAAAAATGGAAACATAATAAACATAATGGTATTAGTTGAATAAGTACTATTTGAAGATATAAGATAATATAAGAATGGTATTTGATATAACCAAGTAAACCACACAGGTTTTTCTTAAGCAACAGTTTAGCAAAGATTTTGGAGTTAATGATATCAAGTCAATCAGTCAATTGGCAGGTAAAGAATATCTTAGGAAGGATGATCAGTGTCTTCACAGATACCCTGACAAGAACAGACAAGATCTTTCAGGAACCAGGAAGACGGTCAGTGCTGCTGACATCCAGGGAGGGAGTCAGGCAGCGAGTGGCTCATGTATAGTGAAAGAGATGGGACTGTGCAGGTTCTGCTAGGAATGTAGATTTTTGCAGAAGAGCCTCGGGGATTCATTGAGATGTTATAAACAAAATGTGTGTGCATGTATGACACATGCAAGATTTGATAAGTCTTGCACTTTGAAAATAATCTGGCTAAACTGTGTAAAGAGAGATTGATGGAAAGGAATAATGAAACTAGGGAAACCAGTTAGGAAGCTCTTATGTATCCAGGTGGCACTGATGATAATATGGATGGAGCTCTGGTGGTGGAATTAAGTAAGTGTCTATTAGCATGGTCTGGCCAGTGTTCTAATCTTATCTGAACCTGTTTACATATGGTTCTTTAGAAATAAATAAGGGATCAATCACTCTGAACAATTAATGATAAAAAGTTAAAAGGAGAGTCAAAGAGAGTAGTCAAACTTGAATTGTTAGTAAGCATCTCCAGAGATTCCTTCCAATATTGTTGTTCTAGGACAAGACTTCTGAAAAGCACTTGGAAGTAGAATACATAGGAATCATGAAACATCACTTTATTAAACTCCATTATGCAAACAAGTGAAAATTTGGCTGTATTTTTATAGCACTGTTTCACATCTTGAAAATAATACTGTATAAATATTTTAATAACACTTCCTCCTTATTAGGCACTAATTATCTATTCATTTGTTTGTTTTAGTGTGATAACACCGATTTATTGATGCAATTGTAGAAAAAAAAGTCAAGCTAACAAAATTCTACCCATTTGCTTAGTTTTTTCAAGTGTTCATGCAAAAATATGTGATTTTGCAATTTGCAGTCAATACATTTAGTCTATCCCCAAGGACTCCCAGATTTTGTCAGATTATAATCTGAGGCCCACCATTTTTAAGAACATCACCTAAAGGATTATATGATATAAAATGTTAACAATACATCATCAGATATAGTTAGGAATCAATGTTTAGTCATGTGTTCCTTGCCTCCAAATGGGGTGAGCTCTGTTCTAACTGTTTTCAGAGTAGACACTGATCTTTTTCCACCATGAAATATAAAAATTCTCCCTAACATATGTTGGATTTGAGGTTAATCTATGTGCCCTTATCCATTCTGTTGGTTTGACTAGTTACATGTTTAATTAAAAAGGATCACTTTCTCAAAGTAAGGGAATTCTTTTACAGGTAATGATTTAAAGATAAATTATCTATGAAGGGCATCTTCTGAATAGATGTACTTACCTCAGCTATTTTAAAAAATTATTCTTGCTTACTTACAAATGATTTTAATTATTGTTATTCATGTACATAAAGTATAGATGCATGGATTTCAGTTCATCAAAAGCCATCTGATTATATGCATATGCATATACACTCAAGTATAGTTTGACCTAGGTTACAAATGACTATATATCAATATTTTTAAATGATGCATTGCAAACCATTTAATGCCAATATTCAAAGAATAATTGTTGTTGCTACGTTTTATTATCTCTTACCTTTTATTACCATTTATTGCTTACATCAATTTTGGTTTTTAAGAGTCTCATATTCTACCGATTGAGTTAGCCAGGTGAATATAACTTTGGTTTTTAATCTGCCTAATTCTTTTACTCTTACTTGTATCTATGAAGTTACTATTATTTGCTTATTTTGTAAGAATCTCATAGATAATTCTGTTTAATGGCTTTTATAAAGTACTTTTGAGATTTGAAATGACAAGTGTTTAGTAATTTGAGAATCTACCTCTGCGTTTGTTCCTCATCCCCAAATTCTCCCCTAACTAGCTCCTTCTCCACTTAAGAAAACGTAATAGCTCTTGATGCAGGAAGTGGGTGTTGTGAGCCCTGAGGGGCATAAGAGGGAACTCACAGGTTGTCAGATCTGGCAAAGAGTGAAGAGCTAACACAAGCGTACCCCTTAGTTTCAGAAAGCATACTATCTTACAAAAGGTCATGTTTCTTGTTTTTCTCATTCTTTAATATCTGCGGGACCCCAAACAGAACCTGCAAATTTGATTGTTTAACTCTACAAATAGTTACTAAATTCTACCAACTGCAGTTTAGTTTCTTTGTTTTCCAGCCCACATTTACAATATTGGCATTTATTATTTCCCATTGTGGTTGACTTTTCTTATACACACATTTACACACAAACATACACACACCTAAAAAAATAAATGAATAAACAAAGTAAAAGAATATTATCTTTTATACAATTTAGGAATTTTTTCTGGCTACCAAAGGTCGGACCTTTAAACAGTGGCTTAAGTGAATTAGATATTTCTTACTTTGGGGAAATATATTTGGTGTGTGCTGTTGTTACGGCCCCCAGATTCCCTCTGTTTTCCTGCTCTGCAGTCTTTAAAACTTGTTTCCATTCTCAAGTTGCGTTGTGAGTTATGGGATAGATACGGTTGCTCCAGCAATGGAGTCTGCAATGGCAGCAGAAAGGAGGAGGGAGAGAGGCAGGAAAGGAGGTGGTTTACAGTTAAGTGCTTTGCTGCGGCTTCTAACAAGAAATTTTGTTTTATTTCTGTTTAGCCACAAATCTTTCCAACTCTTTGCAACCCCATGAACTATAGCCCACCAGGCTTCTCTATCCATGGGCTTTCCCAGGCAAGAATACTGAATTGGGTTGCCAGTTCCTTCTTGAGGGGATCTTCCTCATCCAGGGATCGAACCCCTGTCTCCTGCATTGGCAGGTAGATTTGTTTTTAACCACTGAACCACCAGGGAAGCCCCTTAATAAGAAATAAATTTTATTAAATATAAAATAAGGGGTAAATAGATTGTGAGTAGGCAACTCAAAGTCTCTGCCATAGCTTTCTTTTTTATATCATCTCTATATATTTTAAGATTCTCAAATACTTTTAGCCTTAAAACTTTTCTTAGGATTTCTCACAAACCTGAGTCACTGTGGAGTCTGTAAAGTAAAAAGAAAAAAAAAAAAACAGTTTATATGCTGATTAATCTAGTTGAAGTCATGGCTATGTATACACTTTTAAATATGGATAAAATTAGCATTCAAAATAATACATACATACTTTTGAGCAGGGATAAAAATAGTATCCAAAAAAATTATGCAGGGCTTGGAGAGGGCTGATGTCAATGAGAGCATTTCCCATTCATAGGACGACTACCCACTGGGGCAACATCCAGGTGCAAGGTTTGCTTAGTGTACACTTTTTTCTTTTCTTTTCTCTCTATGCCTGGTGAAGCAGAAGCATATTTATTTTTACTGTGTTTGGGAAAAGAATCAAAACAATTGTAATATTTCTGCTGTTTTCCACCGAAACTTTGTGAAACTAGATTGTTGGATTGATAATATTGAGTAAATGAAATTCCTCTGAGGCATCACTCTGGTGGTAGCTATCAAATAGGCTAACAATGTCTTCCACTGTTTATATAATTTTATGAAAATATGACTGTTTATTTTTACTTTATTAGATTATAGTTGAAAGCATCACTACATAATATGTAGAACATGGGTTTTGCAGATAGATGTAAGTGGATTAAAAAAATCTGAATATTCCACTACTAGCTCTGCGTGACCTGAGAAATCTCTATAATCTCTTGTCAGTCCAATTTGCCACATGAAGATAAATCCAACCTCTAGTTTCTGACCAAATTAGAGTGAGTAAGTGGATGTGAAGTGTATAGCTGAGTACATGTCACATTGTGGAAATTTAATAAATAAAGCTATTATAATTATTGCTATTACTTCTGATTTTCTAAATTGGCCTGCCATTAAGTACTATGCCGTTGTTACTATTGACTTTTTTTTTTTTACTATTGACTTTTTAAATTAGAGATTAAAATGTCAGCTCCACAATAATTATTGCCAAGAAACACACTTACTTTATGTAAGGGCTTTTGTTTGAATCTTGTGATCCTTCATGGGATGATAGAGTCCCTGATGCTTTGCCTTTTCTGTTCTAGGAATGAGGCTGTTCTTCAGCCAAGGGCAGGCCTGTAGTGTGCGGTAAACTCTGGCATCTGCTTTAATTACCCTTGTAGCTGTTCTGATGGGTTCATGCCTGCCAGACAGTGGTTGGTCTCACTCTTATTCAGAATTATTACTTCAGAATTCCTGATTAAGGTTCATAACAGATATAAATAAAATTCTGCTTTGATGATATTTTACAAAAATGTCTTGTGAGAAGACAATAAATGCATAGTTTATTTGCATTAATTTGGAAACTTGGAATATTTGGAATCAGTTAGGCAGGGTCTGAAATGATAGTTACCGTTCATTATCTTTCAAACATGCGTCTTTGTTTCATTTGTTTATTTGACGGCACCAGATCTCGGCTGTGCCACTCAGGATCGCTGCCCTTCATCGCGGCATGCGGGATCTGTAGTTGCGGCATGCAGACTCCCTGCAGCACACAGGACCTAGTCTCCTGACTAGGTATTGAACCAGGGCCTCCTGCATTGAGAGCACAGAGTGTTAGCCATTGGACCACTGGGGAAGTCCCGAGAGTTATCATTTATTTGACCACCTATTGTATTTTGGTATTAACTATACTATGTGTTTGAAACACATTCCGATTAATTTTCACAGTAACCCTATAATGTAAGCATCATTTGCTCTGTTTTTCAGCAAGAAATATGAGTTTCAGATTAAGTCATTTGTGCAAATTCATATGGCTCATACATGTTGGAAGATAGAGTTTGAATTTCTACCCTGCTTGATTAAAAATATTTTCTTAACTACCACGAAGTGTTGATATTCTTTTTCTAAAATATGATACAGGAAGACATCTGGAGTAAAGATGATAGTAAAATAGGAAGATTGTTTCCTCATTCATAAAGGATAATGTTAGATTATTATTTTTGTGAAAATCCAGACCATTATTTCTTACATGCTTCCTCACCCTTCGGCGCTCAGATCTGCCTCTGTAGAAAATTTTTAAGTGAGTTTGACAATCCCACTAAACAGTAGACAATAAGATTTTTCCCCAGTTGGGTACACATGGACTCCTGAGAGAGGGAGAGGATTCAATAACAATTTTTTTTACACTTAGAAAATGCATGTTCATATCTATGAAATGTAGAAATGTAGATAATCCTGTATTTTTCTGCTCTTGAGATATCCTCTCTGAATTTGATTTTTATGTTTATTGATTCATATGTGGTGTGACTTTTTCTGAAATCTGCCCATAAAGGTTTGCTCGATTTAGCAAATAAAAATACAACGGAGCCAGTTCAATTTTAATTTCCTATAAACAACACATACTTCTTTAATATAAGAATGTCCTATATAACATCTGGGACAAACTAATACTAAAAAACTATTTATTGTTCGTCCTAAATTTATAACTGGTCATCCTGTACTTTATCCGGCAAACATAAGTAGAAGTGTTATTGTGAAACGGAAACAAATAAACATTCAAAACAGTAAAAATAACATCACTTTCAAATTCAGGCAAACTAGACTTCAAATTATTTGTTTACCCTCTAAGTATGTGACAGATCAGTGCCTCTTGAAGTGGACTGGGTACGTAGAAAGAGTACGACATCTCCACTCACCCTTGGGGAGAATCGGAATGTCCTCTTACAAACGCTGACATTTTAAATGCTCAGGGATCTCTAGAGTGCCCATTGGGATGTTTGCAATGCCCACTGTGATGCTCTGTAGGATAAGCAGACCCATATGGATATCCTGTAACTTGATATTGAAAAATATTTCCACACTTGAAAAATAATTTGAAAACCGTTTCTTCTGTGCATTTCCTATCTGAACCAATCATGTTATATTGATTTGCACCACATATAGATTAACATGTTTGCGGATTTTTTTATTCCCTTGACTCAGTTCTAAACTCTGTGTAGGCAGGTGAACAATCCTAATGAAGCATGGAATCTAGGAGAAAGTACACCATATGTCAAAATTTCCCCTGTTTTTCTACAGAGCAAATAAATTAAAAGCAGGTATTAAAATAGTCTTAGAACTTAATAAGAGCAAGGGAAGTATATGTGGAGGATGGAATCCCACACTTTTTACATTTTCTTGGTGATAATGAGCTATGGTAAACATTCTGTAAATATTAACTTAGCCCTTAACACCATCAACCAGCATCACATTCATTCATTTATTTCTCAAAAATTGAGTTATGTGATCAACTGAATTCTTTACACAGTATTTCTGGTTCAATTAATGACTTGGACTATAACAGAAACTCAGTATGATAGTTCAGTTTGATAGAATCACTTGGCAGAGTTTTGAAGAAACCTAGAGATATCAATTATTTCTCCTTAACAATCAGGCTGAGGTCAGATGGGAGTCATGTGACATTAGTCAAATAATCTCTCAGCAAAGATGTCTTTGAATGTGTTTATAAAACATCCTTAGTAATAAATTAAAGGAATAAGCACCAATTATCATTCCTTCCTTTATGGCACTTTTATAAGAGAACCAACCAACACACATTTCCATCGGACAGTGAAAAGAATTTGTCTTCAGTTTAAATGAAAGCAGTGACATCAGCATGATGTTGACCATTAGTAGTAGGCAGCGGTTTCAGCAGGAAAAAAATGTTAATATGAATGACTAGTTAATTTGTGGTGCATTATCTTCTCTGGTAATCATCTATATAATTTGATATGGGTTGAGTAATTTGGATATTCAAAGTAACTCTCCAAGATAGTCATAAAATCCCCAGTTCCACAAATCACCATTTTTTTGAAGAAGGAAAATGCATATCATCCAAGATACTTCAAGTGATCCTTTCATCTGTACTTGTCATTATTCAGCACCAAAAGAATTGGAATTCACCAATACCCTGAGGATTTACATCTTGAAATTGTTGTTGACCAATTATTGCTGCTGCTGCTGCTGCTAAGTCACTTCAGTCATGTCTGACTCTGTGACCCCATAGACGGCAGCCCACCAGGCTCTGCCATCCCTGGGATTCTCCAGGCAAGAACACTGGAGTGGGTTGCCATTTCCTTCTCCAATGCATGAAAGTGAAAAGTGAAAGTGAAGTCACTGAGTCATGTCCAACTCTCAGTGACCCCATGGACTGCAGCCCACCAGGCTCCTCCATCCATGGGATTTTCCAGGCAAGAGTACTGGAGTGGGGTGCCATTGCCTTCTCCGTGACCAATTATTAGCAGCTAACAATATTAGCTAATATAATCTGGGATTTTATATGCCTGATAATGTTGTAAGCAATTTACACATATTACTTTATTTACTCCTCAAAATAATATTAGAAAGTAGGTGCTGCAAAATCTGTGAAAGATTTGACATTTTACCCGAATTGCAAGCTAACAAATCAGTCTACCACAGCTTCATGGATGTTAGCAGAAGGCATGAGAGTTCTGGTTCAAAGACAAAAGATAGTTTTATTACTCACAGTAATAATAATCACCGGAGTGTGCACATTTTCTTGTGTCCATTTCCTCAGCCTGAATTCCTACAGAGCAACTTGAAAAGAGTCAGATTGCAATGCCCAGGCAATGGGCTGAATGACAGAACAGGAGCTCTGAACTTGGGAAACCCAGAATTTATATAATTGGCAGTAAGCATTATTGCTTGGGAAGCAGACATTATTTCTCTTTTCCGAAGATGTTGTATCCTTAAAGATATAATCCATAACAAATATAGTCAGTGACTGCTCAAAAGACATGCAGAAAAATGGGAGAACTATGGCTGTGTCTTCCAAAATCTCTGGTAGCTCAGCTGGAGAGCTTCAGTGCAGGAGACCCTGGTTCGATTCCTGGGTTGGGAAGATCCCCTGGAGAAGGGATAGGCTACCCACTCCATACTCTTCTCTGAAGAATCCCCATGGACAGAAGATCCTGGAGGGCTATAGTCCATGGGGTCCCAAAGAGTCAGACAGGACTAAGCGACTAAACACAGCACATGTGCTAGTATTATTTCCATTTTACAGGCAAGAAAACTGAGGCACAGTAGAGCCAAACAAGGTCACATAACTAGTTGTCAGTTGAGTTAGGTTTACAACTGAAGCGATTTGATTCCAAAACTCATGTTCTGAATGAACAATACCTGATTAAAAAATAGTTGTAGTGATTATCTTTGAAAAACATTCAAGAAAGTTTGAGCAATCCATTCAAAATCACACTAGAAGTTAAAATTCAGTTTGTATATTTTTTGCCTAGATTTTTCAAATTATGGTTGGGACACACACCCTTTTAAAGATTAGCGTACAAATTGCACAATAATAATTCTATGTAAAATCATGTATTTATAAAAAGTAACATTTCAAGGGATCCGATGCATATCAAACATCCTCTGTGATGTTCTTAAAATAAGTTCTTGATTAAGGAGATAATAAAAACTTCTACACTGTTGAGAAATCATAACCTGCATGTGGCTATTTTATTTCTTTCCATTTAATCAATGCATATTAAATAGCATGAGGTCCACAAGAGGTTTATCAAAGTGAAAAGTTTTAATAAAGCCCAACTGCCATCAGCAGTGTTTCCTTATAATAACTCCCCTGGTGACTTGATCTCTTCTTCTGTTGAGATAACATCTGATCCTAATCGGGGTCTCCCATTAACATTTCAACAATGGCCAGCTTCTTTCCCTAACATTTCACTCCATTTTTATCTCAACAAAACACTGATTATTTTAATCAAGAATCAAACATTTTATATTTTTATCAAATCAAACACTTTATATTTTAATTAAGAATAGTAATAAATAAATGATCCATGAAGTTGAATCCCAAGATATTTTCTAGATGATATTTTATCAAGTGCACTTATTGGTAGTTTTTATAATAGTTTGTTCTCTTGAAAGATCCTCTTGGTTTTGCCCATCATCCAAGTACAGTTTCCACAGGTAGCTCTCAACTTTCTCCATGCTGATTATTGCAAAGTCTCACTCAGGTACAGTACTCTGGTGTAAGATGCAATCCCCAGAAGCCCAGACCTTGAGTCATAGTCCCAGTTACCAAAGTCCCCAGTTAGTCCTAGCTTAGCTTATTCCTATGAGGGCTTAATAAAAGGAGAATATTGAGACTATAGAAAGCTGAAGAGGAATCTAAATAAACTCTTCTGTGTTTGATGAGACATTGACAGAAATGTGTGTTCGTTTGATGCTTATCTTAAAAAAATAAAATCCATACAGAATATTGAGGAAGGGAGTTTAGTTTAAGAACAAAGAACCACTTAGGAATTTCAGTTGAGTTCAGTTCAGTTGCTCAGTCGTGTCCGACTCTTTGCAACCTCATGAATCGCAGCACGCCAGGCCTCCCTGTTTATCACCAACTCCCGGAGTTCACTCAGACTCACGTCCATCGAGTCTGTGATGCCATCCAGCCATCTCATCCTCTGTCGTCCCCTTCTCCTCCTGCCCCCAATCCCTCCCAGCATCAGAGTCTTTTCCAATGAGTCAGCTCTTCTCATGAGGTGGCCGAAGTACTGGAGTTTCAGCTTTAGCATCATTCCTTCCAAAGAAATCCCAGGGCTGATCTCCTTCAGAATGGACTGGTTGGAGTCTCCAAGGGACTCTCAAGAGTCTTCTCCAACAACACGGTTCAAAAGCATCAATTCTTCGGTGCTCAGCCTTCTTCACAGTCCAACTCTCACATCTATACATGACCACAGGAAACACCATAGCCTTGACTAGATGGACTTTAGTCGGCAAAGTAATGTCTCTGCTTTTGAATATGCTATCTAGGTTGATCATAACTTCTCTTCCAAGGAGTAAGCGTCTTTTAATTTCATGGCTGCAGTCACCATCTGCAGTGATTTTCAAGCCCCTCAAAAATAAAGTCTGACACTGTTTCCACTATTTCCCCATCTATTTCACATGAAGTGATGGGACCGGATGCCATGATCTTTGTTTTCTGAATGTTGAGCTTTTAAGCCAACTTTTTCACTCTCCTCTTTCACTTTCATCAAGAGGCTTTTTAGTTCCTCTTCAATTTCTGCCATAAGGGTGGTGTCATCTGCATACCTGAGGTTATTGATATTTCTCCCAGCAGTCTTGATTCCAGCTTGTGTTTCTTCCAGTCCAACATTTCTCATGATGTACTCTGCATATAAGTTAAATAAGCAGGGTGACAATATACAGCCTTGACATACTCCTTTTCCTATTTGGAACCAGTCTGATGTTCCATGTCCAGTTCTAACTGTTGCTTCCTGAGCTGCAAACAGATTTCTCAAGAGGCAGGTCAGGTGGTCTGGTATTCCCATCTCTCTCAGAATTTTCCACAGTTTATTGTGATCCACACAGTCAAAGGCTTTGGCATAGTCAATAAAGCAGAAATAGATGTTTTGCTGGAACTCTCTTGCTTTTTCCATGATCCAGTGGATGTGGACAATTTGATCTCTGGTTCCTCTGCCTTTTCTAAAACCAGCTTGAACATCAGGGAGTTCACGGTTCCCGTATTGTTGAAGTCTTTTTCATTCTTAAAATCCTTGTTGTTGTTTAGTCTCAAGTCATGACTGACTCTGCGATCCCATGAACTATAGCCTGCCAGGCTCCTCTGTCCATGGGATTTCCCAAGCAAGAATACTGGAGTGGCTTGCTATTCCCATCTCAGGGGGATTTTCCCTACCCAGTGATTGAACCCGCATCTCCTGCCTTGGCAGGCAGACTGTGCCACTTAGGCAGGTATGTTTCAGACCTATATCTATTCAAGATCTAGCATATTACATCAGTTTTCTTTCATGGACTGCCTTCTCATGGGCTATTCCAAACAACTGCATGATTCTCTATAGTTAATGAGGAATGTAGCTGAAATTTCTGGAAAATTTCTTATTTCAAGAAAATGATAAGAGGTATGCCATTCTTGGCATATTGCACTGTTGCAGGATGTGTTGGAAATAAAACATTTCTCCTTATTTGGAGTAATAAATTCAGTTTCCAAAGATATCTTAGCTTATTCTAGGATCAGAATGGGCCCAGCTATAGGATTACAAATGTTATGTAGTATAGAATATATGATGACCAAATCCTTTTCAGTATTTCGAGCTTTTGGCCACTTTCAAAGCCTTCTCTTGCTACATAGTGAACAGTGGTCAGGATATACACTCGTGCACTCTGTCATGGTTCCTGAGTGCTTAGTATTTCATCAGTCACATAGACAGCTGAGGAATACATTTAAAAAAAAAAATTCTAACTTGTGATTTACTTAGATTCCTGAGGATAAGGGTTTATAGAAGGAAATCATCTAAAATCAGCAAAGCACACCACCGTGAGAGAAAAAGAACAACAGGCACAAAGAAAAGTCCTTTTCTTCATTCTTCAGTAGAATTCAGAAATAACTGAGGTCAGAAAACGGTCCGTGTTGAGTAAGATCCCATAATTAGCAAGTCTGTTTCTCCAGAATCCTCTGTTTTTTTCTCACAGGCACATATTAGACCTCTCCTACTTCTGGACTGACAGCTTTAACTTTAGGTATTTCAGTGCCTGGGACTTTTAGCTTCCATTTTCTTCCCATTCCACCCTAGAAATTCTGGTTTCCTGAGTGTTCCTCAAGTTGCAAGTGAGTCTGAATGAGTTATGACCCCCCACCAATACTATAGTGGTGAGTATCCCCCCACCCCCGTCATGCCGGAGACCAAGGTTTGATCCCTGGGTTGGGAACATCACCTGGAGGAGGGCATGGAAACCCACTCCAGTATTCTTTGAGGCTCTGACAGCCCATCAGGCTTCCCTGGTGACTCAGAAGGTAAAGAGTCTGCCTGCAATGCAGGAGACCTGAAGAATTGATGCTTTTGAACTGTGTTGTTGGAGAAGACTCTTGAGAGTCCCTTGGATTGCAAGGAGATCCAACCAGTCCATTCTAAAGGAGATCAGTCCTGGGTGTTCTCTGGAAGGAATGATGCTAAAGCTGAAACTCCAGTACTTTGGCCACCTCATGCAAAGAGTTGACTCATTGGAAAAGACCCTGATGCTGGGAGGGATTGAGGGCAGGAGGAGAAGGGGATGACAGAGGATGAGATAGCTAGGTGGCATCACTGACTCGACGGACTCATGTGAGTTTGAGTGAACTCTGGAAGTTGGTGATGGACAGGGAAGCCTGGCGTGCTGGAATTCATGGGGTCGCAAAGAGTCGGACACAACTGAGCGACTGAACTGAACTGAAAAGTTACTAACACTCTGAATTCCCACTTTAGAAGAATTACAGTGAAATAGCAGTTGGACATATGTTAACATCATGTTTAGTTGTCATCATGTAGCTTTCAAACTAAAAATTCATTTTGATTCCCACCAGTAAGAATGTCTCAACTTTTATCCTTAGAAGGAAGTACATGTGTCAGAGGCAAGCAGTTTTTATTTCTGTGTTTGGTGTTTGTGAGGCTGCCCATGTGTCTGGCATTATGCTAGGCACTGTCACCCAGCAGCGTGTTGACAGACCTTGCCCTTGCCCTTGGGAGGCTTTCCCTCTTATGACCTAAATGCAGAGAATAAGACTGATTGACTAAACTAAAATACATATAACATTCACAGTCCCAGCTGCCAAACCATATTTAAGTTAAGGAAAGAAAAGAGAAGGAATGATCTACATATGTGTCACTTATGAGAATTTATAACCTGACTCAGTTTTTTGAATCAAAAGTATGCATAAGTTCATATCCCATAGTCATAATAGTAATAACACATGTTTGTGTTGCTAATAATATTGCCTTATGTATGAGGAAACTGAGGCTCAGAGACTTTGCAGTGACTATAGCTCAGGTCACACTAGACCCATTAAGCAAAGAACTGGACTCAAAAGTCCTTTTAGCACTTCCTCCTACCTCCCTTTTATGAAATGAGTCTTTTTAGAAGTGGCAGGAGGCAAGAGGCCCAGCATAGTTATGTCCTTTCTCACACAAGTAAAAGAAAACTCTGCCGTCCTAACAGCGTGTACGTCAGAGCAAAGAATTTCAGAGACCATTATGGAAATATACTGGTACTTGGGTTTCTTGGATCTAGCAAGGACATGGTGGGGTGGGGGAGCAGAGGAAGACAAACATGGAGCATGTTGATTAATTTCATGGAGTACAGCCTTTTATAATAAATCCCAAGACAAATGGTGAGCTGTGTGTTGAAATAAAGGAATTATTGCATCCCTGTTTTGCTAACTGTGAAGAATAGAATTAGAACAACATTTATGAAACTACAAATCATAGAAGTGTATTTCAGTGCTTGTATTTACCTATAGAAACGCGAATGATTGACTGTTGGACCTTGCAGCAAATCTCAGCTTGCCTCTAATATTTATTAATTACTGAAGTATGGTTAGGAAAACAAAGAAACCAAAGAAAGTATTTAGGAGTACTGTTAAGCAAACAGAAACTTATTTCAAAGATAGGTGCTGAGCTTTCTCTGCTTTTTAAGGTTCTCATTCATACTGTCTATGTTATTTCTTAAATGTTTTGTTTTAGAAAGCCTTGTAAGCGAGGCTTTCTCTTTCAAAAGGAGCGGTAGAAATTAGAATTTATCCTTCTATTCTTTTCTTCCCTTCTTTTTTTTTTAAACAGCCGTGCCACTGAAGAGCAGTAAATAAACTGCAGTGTTGGCATCACCTGGTTCAGTTCAGTTTAGTTCAGTTCAGTTCAGTCCAGTCGCTCAGTCGTGTCCGACTCTGCGACCCCATGAATTGCAGCCCGCCAGGCCTCCCTGTCCATCACCAACTCCCAGAGTTCACTTAGACTCATGTCTATCGAGTCAGTGATGCCATCCAGCCATCTCATCCTCGATCGTCCCCTTCTCCTCCTGCCCTCAATCCCTCCCAGCATCAGAGTCTTTTCCAGTGAGTCAACTCTTCACATGACATGGCCAAAGTACTGGAGTTTCAGCTTTAGCATCATCCTTCCAAAGAACACCCAGGACTGATCTCCTTTAGAATGGACTGGTTGGATCTCCTTGCAGTCCAAGGGACTCTCAACAGTCTTCTCCAACACCACAGTTCAAAAGCATCAATTCTTCGTCTCTCAGCTTTCTTCATAGTCCAACTTTCACATCCATACATGACCACTGGAAAAACCATAGCCTTTGACCTTTGTTGGCAAAGTAATGTCTCTGCTTTTTAATATACTATCTAGGTTAGTCATAACTTTTCCTTCTAAGGAGTAAGCGTCTTTTAATTTCATGGCTGCAATCACCATCTGCAGTGATTTTCAAGCCCCCCCAAAATAAAGTCTGACACTGTTTCCACTGTTTCGCCATCTATTTCCCATGAAGTGATGGGACCAGATGCCATGATCTTCATTTTCTGAATGTTGAGCTTTAAGCCAACTTTTTCACTCTCCTCTTTCACTTTCATCAAGAGGCTTTTTAGTTCCACTTCACTTTCTGCCATAAGGGTGGTGTCATCTGCATATCTGAGGTTATTGATATTTCTCCAGGCAATCTTGATTCCACCTTGTGCTTCTTCCAGCCCAGCGTTTCTCATGATGTACCCTGCATATAAGTTAAATAAGCAGGGTGACAATATACAGCCTTGACATACTCCTTTTTCTATTTGGAACCAGTCTGTTGTTCCATGTCCAGTTCTAACTGTTGCTTCCTGACCTGCATATAGGTTTCTCAAGAGGCAGGTCAGGTGGTCCGGTATTCCCATCTCTTTCAAAATTTTCTGAATTCTGAAAGAGATGGTACTTGCTTACAAATACAGAAACTGTGGTCCTCCCTGGGCTCACTGAATCAGGGTCTGCATTTTAGAAAGGTCCCCGTGTGTTTGAAAGCACAATAAAATTTCACAAAAAAATATCTCAGGGCATTAGAACAATGACACGGAATGAGTTGTATAAAGAAACTCAGGCTGGCTTAGGAATCTGACTAGTAGTATAAATGACTTGGTTACCAGAATTGTCTAGTGATCAGTGAGTATGTATTTGGAGAGGCCCCATCATGCACAGTGAAGAAGATAGATTCCAGACTGTATTGCTTTGGCTAGGTTTCATATATATTCTGTAAGTTATTTTTTTCCTGTTAAATTTCAAACATCTCAAGTCCCAGTGGGGAGAGGGTTGTTTACTTTTAAATTGGGCACATCACACTTCCTGTGAACACATACATACGTGTGAACACTGCATTGTCTGAAACTAATTTTAAGTGGTCTCTTTATTTGTGGATGGGACCTGTCAACAGACTCTTTTTCAACTGAAAACAGAGTAAAGGACTTCAGTATCAATGCTCCAGAGTTGAAATGACGATGACAGGAGCCCCGTGGAGAGCAGTGCTGCGGCTGCGTCCGCTCATCTTAGTCTGCCCAGCCCAGGTGGCATCGTGCTCACCCCAGGGTGTGTGAACAGAAGCTTCTCTAAGTTTCAGGTGCTGCTCTGCTGTGTGTGCTGATGTCGGTTTCCTGGATTCAACATTCACATTTCTTCCTCTATGTAGGTGTTGTTGTCATTATCTTTTCACGATCCCACCATTAATCTAACAATGTTCATTCACAGCACTGGGTGAGATTGAAAGCAGCCAAGAGACTAGATAAAAGAAGGGAGACCCTCCACCGCTTTGTTAGCATCATCAAGCTCACCACAACGTGGAAGCTGAAGGGTAAGTCTCTGTCCACCACAAGGAGAAACCAGAAGGGTAAGTGACGTCTGCTTTCATTTTCTAAAAGGCAATGGAAAAGTTCAGTGAATTAGTTGCATCTGATGAAGGTTTTTACTAATGCCATCGGTATTGTCCTTTTTGTTTGAATGGAAACATACGAGCCAGTGCTATTTAAGAGCATTTAGAATACCGGCCACACAGAAGACTTTCAGACATAGACATGAAGCAAAGGTTCTCAGCTCTGGCTGCACACTGCAGTCACTTGGGGAGCTTCTAATATACACTAGTGCTACAGCCCCACCTCTGTGCATTCTAACTTAATTGTTCTGGGACGGGAACATGGGATGGATCTCATGGAGACTTGTGTGTGTGTATCGCAGTGTATATATGAATATACATACATACACATGAATATATGCATTCGTATTTGTATATTATTTCATCTAATATATATCATTATTTCATTACTTTATTTAGAGTTGTAGCTCTCTTCCTGCCATATGTATATGTGTGTGTGTGTATATATCTATATGTATACGTATATACACATGTTTATACAGAGGCAATCGAGAGCTATTTATCTGGATCAGAACTCTCACCATTTGGGATTAGTTTTTCATAAAAATTGCCATGTTTGATACTGCACATAGTTTTGGTGTGTGATCAACAGTTTCTAGATTTCTGAGGTTGCGAGCTACAGTTTACAAAGAATTTCTTAGCCTGGATATCCATAATGGTAGGCAGCAATTTAGATGGGGAGACAGTGGAAACAGTGTCAGACTTTATTTTGGGGGGCTCCAAAATCACTGCAGATGGTGACTGCAGCCATGAAATTAAAAGACGCTTACTCCTTGGAAGGAAAGTTCTGACCACCTAGATAGCATATTAAAAAGCAGAGACATTACTTTGCCATCAAAGGTCCGTCTAGTCAAGGCTATGGTTTTTCCAGTGGTCATGTATGGAGGTAAGAGTTGGACTGTGAAGAAAGCTGAGTGCTGAAGAATTGATGCTTTAGAACTGTGTTGTTGGAGAAGACTCTTGAGAGTCCCTTGGACTGCAAGGAGATCCAACCAGTCCATTCTAAAGGAGATCAGTCCTGGGTGTTCATAGAAAGGACTGATGCTGAAGCTGAAACTCCAGTACTTTGGCCACCTCATGTGAAGAGTTAACTCACTGGAAAAGACCTTGATGCTTGGAGGGATTGGGGGCAGGAGGAGAAGGGGACGACAGAGGATGAGATGGCTGGATGGCATTACTGACTCGATAGACATGAGTTTGGTTGAACTCCGGGAGTTGGTGATGGACAGGGAGGCCTGGGGTGCTGTAATTCATGGGGTCGCAAAGAATTGGACACGACTGAGCGACTGAACTGAACTGAATTTAAGAAATCTTATCAAAAATACAGTATTTTCTATGTAAAATATGAGAAATGTATGTATATTATGCAGTCCAGATTAGTGACTCAAAATATTAGTTTCTATTCATATTGTTGGCCTCAAGACAGGCATAGAATTCTGTTAAGTTAAAAATCACTGCTATAGCAGCAATTTCATGGGTTTATTGGCTATAGGTAGATAAAATTGGCAAAAAAAAAAAAAAAAAGATTTGCAAGCATGTAACAAGAGAAACATAATCCCTTAAAAGATTGCTTTTAGCCTATATATGATTTGAGTTTACTATCTCACTTTTTCCTAATTAAATCATCTGAGGTCTGCCTTATTTTGATTTACTACTACAGCAACTCGGGCTGTGAGAAGCTACCTTGTGGGGAAACAAACTGGCTGAGTCGGAAGCCCCTGGGCCCGAGTGGAGAGCTCCTCACATTGCTCCGGGCCCCTGGCAGCCTGGGATTGTCAGCCGAGTCCCTATAACTCGAGTCCCCAAAGCAAAGCCAGGCCTCGCATTTGGCATGATTCCTAAAGAAAATGGTTCCTTTGGTTTCTCTGTGCATGATAAGCCCTGCTGTCCTTAACATAAAAACCAAACAGAGTCCCTTCCCTCTTTGAGGGAATATCACATCTGATATCGCTTAAACTGGCAAGTGATAAGACTTAGTTGACATGCCGAAAAACGACATCAGGGATTTTGCTATGGGAAACAGAATGCATATTGGCAGAAATTTAGCACTGAGTAAAGAGCAGCTTCAGTTCCTTCCATCTGCCATACTGATTTCCTTCACACTTAGCCAAAGTCATAAAGCAAACCCGGCTCAGAGCAGATGAAATATGGAGACAAGTGTGACGAGAACAGGTCAAAGGGGCCCAGTGAGTCAGAGACTAGCCACTGGCGTCTCACTTCTGGGATTCGGGACATCATGGAAAGTTCCTTCTTGCAGTTCATAAACCCACCAAAGATTTAAGGCCCCCTGTCAGCATTCAGAGCATCACCTGAAGGAGGCTGACCCATGACCAAGCCTAAAAATGAAATACACCACTGCTATTTATGTCCCTTTGGTTTGCATGCTGGGCGACTAGGAGCAGATCTGGATTCAAAGCCTTGTTGCAGAGGCTTGTTTCCTTAAGATAATAGGGTATCTTTTCATATCATAAATTCTAGTCTTTTCTGTAAAAAAAGATGATTAGAAAAATATCTTCAAAGAAAATCATGGAGGACATGGGAATTTAGAATTTTGGACTATAAATGTTATCAGAATCTAGACAGATATATCATTTGACCAAATTTATGCTATGGTAATTTATATTTAATTATGTTGGGAATGCTTCTCTTTGAACAACTATATATCATATTTGAGTTCATGTCCAGATTTTTTTTATTCAAAGAAATAACTTGGCTTAAATTATTGTGAGTTTTCAAGTACTTGCTTATTCTTCTGAAAATCTTGTTGGTATACAAAATAGATCACTGTTTGGAAATGCATAAACTTGTAGAAAAGTTGTTCTGGACAGTGTTAGGTATAGATGAGATGGATAAGAAGATATGTTAAAAGCACTTTAACAAGGAAAATGTTGGGTGGAAATTCATGTGCATTTTGGAAATTCCTCACCACTGCTCAGCTGTGATTCTGTCTCACAACCTTCAGCAGGTCCTAATACTTCCAGCAGGTCCTAATGTTCAAGATATATACTTGCCTTCATGTTCTGTATAGTTCTCAAGATCTGTATGTCATAAATTGCTTCATATGCTAAGTGGACAGTACTGATTAGAAAATAGGTCAGTTATACTGAATGAATATAAATTATCATACTTTGTGAGTAGAAATATTATAAGTCACTGAGTTCAGGAAAAAAAAAAACAACATGTACAGGTCAATAAAATCTTGAGGCTAAGCAGGCAAAGTAAGAATGGGGAAACTGTGGAATGTTTATATTTTTGTAATCACTAAAATCCAATGAGCCAAAAACTTAGAATTCAACTAAAGTCTCATGAACAATGACACTATACACATTGTACTGTTGAACTGCAAATAAGTTGCCCACTTTTTCTTTCCAGTTTTTTTTTAAATTTATTTTTTAATTGGAGGAAATTTGTTTCATAATGTTGTGCTGATTTCTGCTGTCAACATTCCGAAGCAGCCATAATTATACACATATTCCCTCCCTCTGAAGCTTTCCTCCCAAGTGAGTGGATGGGGCACCCATCCACTCCTCTACATCATCACAGAGTGCCAGGCTGAAGATGCCCACTTTTATGCTCATAAAATTGCCATGGAATTGGAAAGAATATTTGGTTAGTTCCATTTTAGGGAAGACCTAGGAAGAAGATGAGACGGATCTGTGCCACAGAGGAAGCATCGGGTCGTATTGCTGTGCGGCCGCTAAGAGCTTCTAGGTGTGACACTGAGCAGCTGTTCTTCGGGTCACCATAGTCCCAGTTAATGTAAGCAGCAAACTGTGTGCTTTCATTTCCTCAAGGTTTCCTTCGTTTCAAAGATCCACATCACTGGGGAAAACGTTGGAACACATTCTCCAGGCTCAGACACTGGAGTTGTAAGGGTTGCTTGGTAATTAAAGTTTGCTCTCTCCTGATATTTTGGACCTTATGATGACTTACTCAGGGGATGCAGTGCTAACCTTGATGGAAGAGGAGGTCAACACAATGAAGGATTTTTGAGAACATATCACATGGACACAGGGGCCTCCTTAATCGGGCTCCCACTAGGCAATCTGGGACACTTTGGTCTCAGAGTATGGGGCTGTAACTCATTGGATAAAATAGAAAACTTTTGAAACTCTAAAGATATAAAGAAATGTTGAAGAGAATCAAGAACTTTTCTCACTGTGGGATACCTATTATTAACTGTAGAAGGAGTGATTGACACAGATAATGGTCACTGAATATTATGGTGGTAGTCGATATCACTAGGAGTTATCAATAGAGGCGAAAGAATGGTTAGAGGTATGCTGAAGATATTGGTGTAATATGAAAATATTTCTCCACAAATACTAATCAAATAAAAAGAGGGAAATAGTGACTTATAGTGGAGAGACCTGATAGATAGGCACAATCAGGGGCAAACTCACCAAGTGTGGAACAAAACCACAGCAGAGTGCTTCCTGACACAACTTGCCAAGGAGCACACCGCAGCATTTCTTGGGGTGTGCTGTCAGGAATGCAAGAGCTGTGTCTGGTGTGAGGAAGGTCAGATGACCAGGTTGAGCAGATTCAGGTCATCCTACAGAATGGAGTTTGTTCTCTAAAACAGCAACTAGCCCATAAAAGGCAGGGAAATCTTTAGGAACTCTTCCAGATTGAGGGAGCTTAGTATGACACAGCAGTTAATGCAATCCTTGGTCTCATACATATCCTGGACCAGAGAGAAATAGAGGCAATATTGGGACAGTTGATGAAATTTGAACTATGTCTGTGGATTGGATGGCAGAGTAGAATCAGAGATTCTTTCCTGATTGGGAGGATTGCATGATGGTAATATGAGAAAGTTCTCCTTGTTTAACGAACATAATAAAAATTTCCTGGATTTGAATTCTGGCTGGACTCTTTCATGCCAGTAATATGTTGGGCATGTTAAATAACCTTTTTTAAGCCTCAGCTTCCTTATCTGAAGAATTCAGACAGCAGCATTATTCTGGAAATTAAATTAGATAATGCACATAATTCTCTTAGTATGCTGTACATATAGCCAGATATATTTGGCTATCCTCATGATCTTATTCCCTCACCCCTAATTCTCAGGTCATTTGTCTGTCTCTTCATTTAGACTCTGCTCTTGTCAGGCCAAGTGGCACTTCAGTTGTCTCTTTATATGCTACATGTCTCAAAGGGTCTGGCAATAGTGAGGGATCATCCATCTATTCAGAGTGCATTGTCTGATCACTGAAAAGGTCCCCTCAGGAGAGCGGATGGATCATAACATGTTTGCAGAGTGTAGATGCAAAGTTACATTGGACATTGTTTGAATTCATGTCTTAAACCTTCATCCATTTGGAATCGTAAGGAAAACCATAGAAGAGTGAGATTCTCTGCATGCCATCTACTGCCTGTCTTTCAGGTTCCTGCCAAAATATGTCACAAGGGCAGCCTTTCCTGAAAAAGTTTGGTGCTTTTGCCTCTGAGGTGACTGGAAACCATCAGGGGAAAATGATTGTTTTAAAACTCTCCTATGCACTTTGTTTAAAAACATACGTTTTAGTTGAGAGGAAAAGATTTTTAAAAAAAGAGAAAAACAACGTGTGGCATCGGAGGATTTCTAGGTTGCCTGAATCCTATTCTAATAACAAATTATTTCAGGGTAAAAGAAGTGGCCAGGAAATAAATCTCAGTTTAGTTGGATTTACTTAAAAGTTTAAAATGGAAATAAAGTAAACTAATAGAATAGTAACCTCCCTCATCCTGCTTTTGTGCTGTGTTCCCAAGGAAAGGGCTAAAGGGACAGATACAAAACCAAGCTTACCCCATAATGATTTAGAGCACAGTGCTTTTTTAAACCCCTCTTTTCTGTAGACCCACTATTGCTTGTGATTCAAATGATCTGAATTTAAATAAAATTATAATATGCAGCTTGATATTATCTGAATTTTTGAATACATAAGAATCAAGTGACATTAAAAACATTGAAATCCAAATGTCAGAACTATTCTACATAAAAATAAGCAAAGTTGTAGAGCAGCACTTGGGTTGCTTGGTGCTTCACATGGCTTTGCATCATTGTGGGAAAGCTATTCTGAATAAAATAAGCACAAAGGGGTTTTCATATAAATCTTCAACTTGAAATAAACCACTTCACCACCCACTGACCGAAAGCAGATTACAAATGCTGACATACTGAGCACTCATAGCATCTCTTTCTGCTGTCATGCAGATGTGTTAGTTTTGTTTTTAAATGAGGAAATGGAGTCTCAGAAAACAGTTCAGATTTAGATTTGGTTGGAAAAAAGTATTCTCTGAAAGAGTTTGCAGTTTTGAAGAGTCTCTCTAGACTAATTCTGCATTTATTTATCATGCTCACATATTCTCCATTTTGTAGGGTTTTAGCGGGAGGGGTAAGGTAGAAGGCTACATTTTAATTTTTGCATTATAATATTCTTCAAGTAGAGAATTTACTGTTTTGCTTACTGTATGCAGAATGTACGTATTAATAGAATGTCACAATATTCGAAGTTCCTTTTGAGTACTCTCTTCGCCTACGTAGGTTATTTTATAAGGAGGAATGAACACGGCTAGGAATTGAGAAACGAGTACTAGACTCAGCGTGGCCCCTGTGGAACTTTGTGGGTCTTACCTAGTACTAGACCTCCTTAAAGAATCTCAGTTTCCTTCTCTAAGTAAAGGGAGTCCCTCAAGAACCACTGCCATGCAGAGATTTAATAGTCAATCTTTAAAGACTCTTGTGCATCATTTCTTATTTCAATTTTCAGAGATCTAGGATATATTTTGGTGTGTTTTCTTTATTTTTCATTATGGAATTTAACATAATCTCTTTTTTACACTATGTTGCACTTTTAAAAATTAATTTTTCTTGGCGTATAGGTGCTGTACAGTGTTCAGTTAGTTACTACTGTACAGAAAAGTGAGTCGATTGAATGTGTCCACATATCCTGTTTTTTTGGATTTCCTTCCCGTTTACGTCACCACAGTCTTTTGTAGTAGTTTAGTGTGGGTCTGCTCAGTTAAACTGACAGCAACTTGAGAACAAAGGCCATGCCCTTTCATCTCTTGGATCCTCACAGGTTAGCGCAGGTAAGCATCATGGCAGAGTTAACAGCTGAGCTTTTCAAGTCAGGGAGACCTGGGTTTAAATCATAGCATTACTACTTTGGCATGGTTACAGTTACTCTTAAAAACTTTAATTACTCGAAGTGTGGGTCGAATCGAGGAAACCAAAGGAAACCATCGCTGTTCATCAGGAAACCATTCCGATCCTTAGACCAGGAGAAATAAGAAAGAAAGTGAGTGGCTTTCCCAGAACCCTGGGAGGAATCAGGGCCCTGGGAAAAGGGACCCCGACAGGACCTGGAATTGTAAAGAACTGCAGCAGTGGTCAGACCATTGTGAGGCAGGGGAAAGGGAAGGGAATAAATATGCACACAGTTTCTCTTCCCGCTCTTTGATCTGCTGGTGCCTTCCACTGGCTAAACCCAACTAGAAGCCAAAGGGTAAAGGAGTCTGGGTGATGGAATCTGTAGAATTTAGCTTCTTGGGGCACAGGACAAAGCAGAGAAAGAAGAAGAATAGGTCTGTGTGGAATAATAATCACCTCCTAGCTTTCAAGCCATGGGGACATTTATAAATCATTAGGTCTGAGTTTATAGTAAAACATTGATGTTAATATCTCTCGAGGCAGTATGATAATTAAAAAGAAAGCATATGGGAAAGTGGTTACTTTGTGGAGATGCTTAATAAATAAATGCCATTTGCATTCACTTGTTGATTCAGTGGACAAACAAATGAGTAACACTGGGCAGACTAACTTTTGTGCCTGTGGGTCTGGCAAAAGGGAGCATTTAGTATACACATGCACCGTGGGATGCTAGGTAATTATATTCCCACAGTGTTCTTTAAATAGAAAATGTACTGATCTTCTATCACAGTGACTTGAAACTCATGAATATGAAGCAGAGCTGTTATCAGCATGGCTTGTGATAACACAGGCTGCTCTGTGACACTGTGCGATTGGTTGGACTGCTTATACACTGTGATTTGCCTAAGGACTACTTCCTGTGTGAGGGGTCTCTTGTTTTTTTTCTCAAACCTTCCTATTAATTGCCAAGCTCTTGAACACTGACTAACAAAAGAAAGAAAAAGTGTCATGATCAGGTTGGAAATTACTGTGTAATTAAAAGGAATAGCTGTACAAAACAGGAAGAAGATATTGAACAACAAGGAAATTTGGTGGTCTTACTGATGGAGGAAATAACATGGAAGTAAGATTTATGGGAGAATCAACTTCATCTAAGAAGATTTGCACAATGAGCATTTCAGCTATGTGGCTGTCTAGTAATTCCAGTCATACCTCAGGAAGTCTTTCATTTTGTAGATTTAATTACTTGAAAAATGAAAGTATAACAATAAACATTTTAAATGCGCAATGAGAAAAAATTCTCTACAGAGTCAGTTCAAGCCATTTCATAGGGATTCTTTTATTCTATTTATACACTGCATGAAAAAACACTTCCAGTGTATAAGTTTATTTTGATTTATTATCCATATCTTGAAACAATTACAACCTTTTAAAAATAAGTATCTAAACTAGGGTTTCTCAACCTTGAGACACTGCTAGTTTAGATAAGAACATTCTTTTGTGGGGGCTGTCCTATGCCTTGTAGGATAATTTAGCAGCGCATTTAGTTTCTTTCTGCTAGATGCCTACAGTACTCCTCCCCCAAGGGGTGATACCAACAATGTTTCCTGACATTGCCAAATGTTCCTTGGAAGTCAAAAACTCCTCCTTTGGGAAACACTGATGTAGGCTGCCCTATTACTACATGAGTTCAAAGTCCATTTCGTCAGGATACCTTCCATGCCCATCAATAGATGATTGGATTAAGATGATATGGGTGTGTGCATGGTGTGTATGTGTAACGGAATATTACTCAGTGTAAAAAGAAAGATACTATTGCAGCAACATTAGTGGACCTAGAGAATATTATTCTTAGTGAAATAAGTCTGACACAGAAAGGCAAATACTGTATGATATCACTTTTATGTGGAATCCAAAAAATAATGAACATATGTGCAAAGCAGAAACAGACTCACAGATACAGAAAACAAAGTTGTGGTAACCAAAGAGGAGAGGAAAGGAGGAAAGGACAAATTAGGGGTATGAGGCGAACAAAAACCGACTGCAAGATATAAACTAGACAAGCAACGATGATATACAGGGAATTATCTACATAATGGAGTATAATTTGCCAAAACACCAAAATGCTACGCATATCTGAAACTAACACAATATTATAAATCAACTATACTTTTAGTAAAAAGATGTTTTCCATTAGTTACAGGAAAAAAATTGTACTTTGTAAAGTTTTTATATTAATGTCTCCATGACCATTAATTGGGAAACTAACTTGAAAGGAAGCATGATATAAACACTAGTGCTGAGGATTGTTAACACAGTTTTGTGTTTCAAGGCCCAGCAGAGAGGGTTGAGGTGTAATCACTGCTTCTAAGTATAAATGTTATTATGACGCTGATTACCTAACTTTCCAAAGATTTCTTTCCAAAACGGAGATGTCTTTCCAAGATGTCTCCACTTCATTATATGGATTAAATTGATTTTTGTTATCTTGATTATCCCATCTACAGTTACAGTTAAAGATACTATGTAGGAAGCTGACCGCTGCTTGGGCAGGGTCTACAGGGTGACACAAGTTATGGGGTGATTGTGGTATATAATTATCTTGAGCATTTCAGACCGAGAGGGTCAAGGTGCATTGATCACTCAGAGTTTAGATGCAGAAGATTGCCTTACACTAACCAAGTCCAGAGAGACTGATAGAGAAACCAAAATCCCTGTTTTGAAATGTACAACATATAAAGGTTATCAATAAACATTGAAGAGTTCTGCCACACTGCTCAGTATTGTAGCTTCCTTTGGTTACCTCCTTCAGGGTCAATAAGAAATGAACATGGACAGGCAAATGTTTTCTGACGGTCCTTATTTGGGCAATGAATAATAGCAGGAACAGTGAGATGAGTGTTGGGTCTGCATGATGCTCTGTCTTTCAGGATATCATCCATGACTCTCTGACTTCATTCCTTGTGTGGCTAGCTCATTTAAGTCATTGAGTTATGGAGGAAGACCTCTCTTATTCCAGAGTTCCCCTTCCAATATTATAAAGATAAAGAAATAATATACAGTAACAGAGCTAAAAAGTAGCCTTATGTCACCAATACCATTTTTTAACAAAATGAATTCTAAGGAGTATATATATGTCAGTTAATAATTAAATATATTGACTCACTTGAAGTTCATAAATTGAGCAACATTGTAATACAAAGGAATATATTAAATGCAGACTTTTTTCATCATGGGTTTTTTTTTAATAGAAAATTTTAGGGATTGCTATTTTGACTTTTTAAAAAATGAGCATTATAAACAAGTTGATTTACAGTGCAATTTTACTAATATATATTTCTATTTCTAGAGTTATACATTATATATAATTATATATTATATATAATATATTATATAATTTATAAAATACTAATATAATATATTATAATATTAATATAATATGTAATATAAGTTATAATATAATATATCAATAGTATAATATTAATATAATATATGGTAAGATATGATATGATATAATATGATATATTATATCATATTATATATATATAAGAACATTTCTATTTTCTCTACTTAAAAATATAAAAAACCCTATTGTTTTACAGATTTGAAAACAGTTCATTGGGGTCAAAGTCATTTTCAGAGTGCTGTAAAACTTTTTCTGATTACTTGCTTTTGTCTCTGATACCATTAATAGCCTCATAGCTCAACAGAGCCCTAGACCATCATCTGCAGCTTATTACGAGCTCATTAAAGAGGACCTGTTCCATGGCAGAGCCTCTCTTCCAGTGAAGAGTATTTCTGTTAGATAAATTCTCTATCACTTTGTATTTTTTTTTCTTCAGTATCAGGGATTCATTTTGCAAAAGGACATAGTCACTAAGTTTTTCTTCAGTGCATAGCAGATATTCACACATAAGCTATTGGTCCAATACAAATTGTTTATTCATGGGAGCACATAGATTTGAACCCCTTATTGAAGAGAATTACTAAATAAGGAAAAGAGATGTCGGCCCTTATATCTCCTTTTTCATCTATGATTTAATTTTCTTTGCTACTTTATATATTATGATATTAAATTCCTCAACAAATACACTGTAGATGTGAAACAGAGACGTAAGAGGGAAATATCTCATTCCTCATCAAATGGACTAGCCATGGAGAAACAGGTGGGGTGACCTACTTTACAGTTTCCATGGAAGAAAAGATTTAAAATTTATTATTTCTGTCTCAGGGATTTGTATTCCCCAAATTGAAAACAGTTTAAAATAGGAAAAGTGTGAGCTTATTAGCACAGTAATACCCTCTAAATTCTCACTCCCTAGTGAAGGTAGAAATGTGCTAATTAATCAATTGCTCATTTAGGAGAGACTCTTAAGAGCACATTTGTCCCGGGAAAATATAAGCAGCTGAGGATCTGCCTTGAAAAATAAGCATCTTAAAGGAATTATGTGCAAAGCGGTATATTTTGGGTATAATTCTCCAGAAAAGAATTGTATTTATGACTGAGAGATTTGCTCATTGAAGCTTTCCGTTTTGAAGATGAACCTTTTCCAGTTAGAAGATACTGTACATAGAAGAGTGTGTAGAGTTTGTACTTATTTATGCATTAAATTTAGTACTTACTTAATGAGTATCTATGTACCTTCATAAAACTTTGTAAGGATTTAATAGCTCATATAAAGTGCTTAGAGACTGTGATGTAAGGGAAACATAAATATCTAAACAAGCAATGTTATCTAAGAAATACGTAGCTTCCATTCCACAAGTGCAACAGTCCACATATTTCTGTGAGCTTATGAACATGCAAGGTGTGTGCTCGGAACGGAGGGTAGAATGCCCTCGGTGACAGCATGAGGTGAGAGCATGGGAAGTGAGGCTGCGCAGACAGCAGAGGGCGCATCGTCAAGAGACTGATGGGTTATGCGTAGAAAGGCAAACTTGTCATAGGAAACGGCAAACTTGAACAATTATGGATTAATGTGATCGACGCTGGTTAGGGTAAGTATGAGACCAGTGTGGAGGAATGAGAAGAGCAGACCAAACACAGTAAGTGTAAGCACGACCAAAGCTCAGATGAGAGAACCTTGAGGACTCAGGTTAGAGCACTATCAGTAGAGCTTCCACCTTCCCCCATTGCAGGCTTCTAACCTGTGAATGGCTGTAACAAGAATCACCCGTTTCACGGAAATGATTTCAAGCTCACAGGATCCCTTTCGATGCAGTGTTCAGTCTCGTGGCTGAATAGACAGACCCCTGGAACAGCCAGATGGAGAGCCCCAGGGCACCTGCCCAGGCCTTGTCCCCTTTCAATTCTTCTAAGTCCCTTCCTCTGGCTCACGGTCATGCTTTTGTCAGCATTCTGCTTTCAACTCAAACCCCGCCTGCCTTTCTAGCCATTTTGCAAAGAACCTGGTCAGACTACGTGTTGGCTTTTATCTCCATGTCTTTTTTTTTTTTCTTTTAAGTTCTGTTTGTTTCTTTTTATTTTTGGCTCTGCTGGGTCTTCATTGCCGCACAGGCTTTTCTCTAGCTGAGGCAAGCGGGGCGCCACCCTTCACTGTGCGGGCGCAGGCTCCTCGCTGCAGGAGCTTCTCTGCCGGGAGCGCAGGCTGTCCAGGGCGCGCAGGCTCCAGTAGTAGCAGCTCGCGGGCGCAGAGCGCAGACTCAGTAGCTGTGGCGTGCAGGCTGCCTTTCCACGCCGGCATGTGGGATCTTCCCGGACCAGGGATCAAACCCAGGTCTTGTGCATTGGCAGACTGATTCTTTACCACTGAGCCACCAAGAAAGCCCTGTCTTTTTCTTTTGAATCACCCTCGATCTCCTGACTGGTGACTACCCCACTAACCTGCTCTGTCTGGAGACCCATCCAGTTCTCCAGAGTCCCTCTCTTGATCCATTTTTTCTGAGAGTCCAGGAACAATAAAAACTAAAATAATAATTTACTGTTATTTTAAATTAAAGTTTGTTACAGTGTCCAGAAGAAAACAGTAAACCAAGTTAAGATTTTCCTCTGAGTTCATTAAAGTGATGCTAATAAATGTTATGCAGCCAACGTCAACCAGTTGCCCAAATGGGTTACACAAAATAACAGGATCAAATGACTATTATATTTTCATAGTCTTAACTTTTTGTACTACTCCTGAGAGTTTTATTAGAACTAATTAAGTATCTTGACTTGAAAATCTTACTTGCAATCTCCCCTTTTCCCTTTGATATTAAGTCAGTTGATTACCAACCAGATTTGCTATCATATAACTCATAATAAAATAATTGAGTACTTGCCATATGTATGGTGTCATAAATAAATCTTTTATCCCCACTCCTTTTGTTTCCCTTCAGTAGGAGGAGCTGAATCAGTATGATATTCGTGGGTTTTCTCTTCTTCTTTACTTCTTTCACCCTTAGCACTAAAGCCCATCAGTGGTACCCCTATACTGAAATTGGTAGGAATTTCCAATATTATATGGTTTTTGAGATTAGTGACCCAGCATCAAGTACAAATGAAATATGAAGAAAATGCATCAAATAGAGATTAAACCCAAGTACAAAAGTAAAGGGAAGTAAACAGACATTAGTTCAGCAGGAAAATAACACTCTGGCAAATATCAATTCACACTCTGGAATAACTGTGAATGTCTCCAGTGACACTTGACATAACGCAAGAGGTTCCTTTTCCTGGGACAAGTGACGGGAATGGATCATAAGCTGCTGCAACATCTATTGAGATCCTAATACAGGCTCAGCACTGTGCTGTTGCTAAGAGTACAAAGAAGATGGCCCATTTATCTTTGAAAATATAAGAAGAAACATTTTGAAGTCCTAGTAAGTTTCTTTTTCCTATTTTCTACTCCAATTTTTATATAAGGTCTTATAAATAGCGTAAAATAATAACATCACATTCAAAGCAAAAATGATTTTAGCATAGAGTTGACTGTAGCAAAGAGTAGAGATGGAGAAACTTACCTAGCATGTAGCAATCCTTTGATCCTATGAACGAAAATATATATATATTAGTTAATAATACATTTATTCTTAATCATTTTCCAACATTTTCACTAGGTTTCTTCACATATTTAAAATATAGTTCTTCACTCCAATATAAAATGAACTCAAATCTTTGATTTTTAAGATGTTTACCAAACCTAATACATACACTAAATAACCACTGAATGCGATTGCAGAGACTGAAAGGTGGTTGGCTGTGGATAAGGGATGCTACATGGATGACAGTACAGATCTGCTTCTTTAAGCTTCCTGGGGTAAGGAGGGCCTGCTAACCTAGATGGAACTGAGCTTGCATATGGAGACTGAGCGATGCCATCTGTGAGGATTAGAGGTCTGTAGGGACACGAAGCACCCACTCCAGCATCCTTGCCTGCAGAGTCCCAGGGACGGCGGGGGCCCTGGTGGGCTGCCATCTATGGGGTTGCACAGAGTCAGACACGACTGAAGCGACTTAGCAGCAGCAGCAGCAGCAGGGACATGAACCAGGGAATATGTTACAAATACTCCCAACAAGTTGTTGGCATAGCTTCCCGTAATCAGATTCCCCACAGGGCATGACTACCTTAAAAACTGTAAATGTTCCATCACAAAAGCCAACACTTTTTGTTGGTAAGATACAGGATAGTGCAGTGATTATCAAGGCTTCCCTGGTAGCTCAGCTGGTAGAGAATCTGCCTGCAATGCAGGAGACACCAGTTTGATTCCTGGGTCAGGAAGATGCTCTGGAGAAGGGATAAGCTACCCACTCCAGTATTCTTGGGCTTCCCTGGTGGCTCAGACAGTAAAGAATCTGCCTGCAGTGGGGGAGACCTGGGTTTATTCTGTACATAAACACATCTGTAAGTAAATACAACCCCTTAAGTTCTACTTTATCATAAGTATATTTACTACTCAATACACAATGCATGATTCTCCTAAAGTTTTATGTATTTAAATTGTCAAAGAAAAAATATTTTTGTCTTCTCATTGGAAAAAGGAAATCAGCTTTTTTTCAGGTTCACACTGTTTGAGCTTATGGAACAAATCTATATTTATCATAAAGATTCCGTGTAGAGAACAATTCTGTGATTCTGTAATTTTTGCATACATTTATAATGATGTTTTTGCCTTCCAGCATACATCATTGGGGCATTTAATCTATCTGTACATGATTAATTTGATAATGGTAGAGAAATATAGAAGTAGGAGGAAGCATATAGTATGACTGACAAGACTTGTGCTCTTTTGATTGAAAAGGAAAAATGTACCTCTCTCTAAATGTTTTCTAAGTTAGAATATTGGTTGAGCATTGGCCAGGTTCATGGATAGACATCACTCTAAATGTAAAATCTTCCCTTTGTTGTTATGTTTATGCATTTTCGTATATTGATGATTAACAACTGAGGTGGTATTTTTGGCAACATTAACAAAGCAAATAAATAAGATGAGATACCTCCAGTCATTACTATAGAAACAGATAAACACAAATAAAAGTTAAATATTTTCCTTCACAAATGTACACATATGTATTAACATTAATACATCCATAGTCTCAAATTCCCTTGATCCTAGAAACAAAAAGTGATTTTTTTCCCCCTCTTTGTTTTAGTAACTTATTCAGTGCCAAATCTGGCAGTTCATCCAAACTGTAAAACCACACTTGAAGTCCAAAAATGTCATAAGCAATGGGATCAAATTAAGAACACAATGGGAAGTGATATCCTTAGATGAAACCAGAAAGGTTAAGAGTCCATTTCATTGTTTAAACTTGAAAATGTGTGCTATCTAAATCTCATTTGAGACTTCCTGAATTGTTGGTAGGGAGATTATTTTCCTTCTAACAATGTTTTAAAGATAATTAATTTAATTATTTCCTTCAGTGAGTATTGAAACAGGGAGATTTCTGTATTAGAGTATTTCAACAAACTTGCAAAACACAGAAGCATTGTCATTCCACTTGATCAATGATGAATCAGGTACAGAGAAAATGATTGCTAAATAGTAGAATAGCAGTTTACTTTAAAAAAAAAAACTATATAATTAACTCACAAAAATAAGGCACCAGACTCTCTGGGGCACTTTCTCATCTTTCTTTTTCCTTGTCTGTCCAAAGAACACTCTGTGAACTGAAGTCTCTAAAAAGAGGAAGATCTTTTCATCATAGATTTTAGAGGCAATATGGAAAGAATCAGAAAACAGGTCAAGGGGGCAGCTTTCCATGATGTCACTGAAACCACTTACAGTCTTCATGATCCTTTCCAAAAATTAAGATGAAGCTATATAAATGCCCTAAGAACATATTAGTTACTCTTCTTTCTCTTCACCCCTTTAAAAAAAACTGAGATTGCAAAGAAAATTTCATCATGTAATTGAGTCTTTATCATTTGCCCCGATCTCTGAGGCTCTTATTTTTAATGCATATAAACTTTAAATCAGTCTGTCTCTTTCACACACATATGCATGGGTACACACACACATATAGCATGTAATGCTAAAGGAAGGGTAAATAGAGATTAAAAAAATAGCAATTAAATGGTTAAAAAGAAAGCTTTTCATCTCTGTGTTCCCTCCACTATATGTCCCTTTTCAATGGAAAATTGTTTAGAAATTAAAAAGAAAACCCCAAAACATCATTAGCTCTGGACTAAACAATTTCTATACATTTAATGAAAAGTACAACCAAACTGAGAATGTAGCTTTCATTAGGACGAATAAGCAATTTGAGTTCAGAGCAAGAGTTAATGTGCAGCAGACAACCTGTGAGACAGTGGTGTGAACATCAGTCATAATGTGATTTAGCATCCAGAAAGTGGATTGTATCAAAAGTTTAAAGAGAACTTTGGACTGATGATGGAATGCCTACTAAAAGTACTGTGTGAATTTCTTTTGCATTTCAAACCTATTCTAGATCCAAGGCATTGCACAGTATATGTCTATGTCAGCCTTTGCTTGTCCCTCCTCTGGGCTTCTCCTCCAGATCTTTACTCACTTACTCCCACCTCTGACATCTTTTCCACCCCTTGCCCCAATTAAAATCCCACCAGTCTTTCACAGAGGCTTTCTTGATTTTCCCTCTTTGTTTATAATCATGATCTCCTTTGAAATTTTATGGTACATTGCTCTTTGCCTACATAAATCTACGCATGATGTCGACCTAGGAACCACAGTGATACAGATCTAATGACAATCCAACCAGATGAGGTCCCCAGGGACAAGGTTGAATCATCGCCATAATTTTGCTGCTAGCATCTTGCTTCGTATATAGTATATGCTCAGCAACAGGGTAGTTACGTGAATGAATTTCCCAAAGCTGTGATAATTCAGCTGTGCTCAGAAGTGTTCTGTCATTGTATCAGAGCACTTTTGTCAGAGTACTTTCTAGTGTTAGAATACTTATAATTCATAATTACTCTAGTTTTTCTAGTTATCAAAGAAAACAGTTGTACACAGAAGTAATTGGAATGGATAAACATGGGAATGGTGGGGACAAAGAAACCGATGAAAGGGGGAGAGGGGTCAAACTGATGCGTCTGTAGATGTCATGCTGGGAGAACAAGTTACAAGAGAAAAGGTAGCTGCTTCATTTCATATATCTTTCCTTTTTATGTTGACTGAACTTTTCCTGCGATTCAGGAAAGTATTTCCTGAGTCTCAGAAATCATGATTTCTTTTTCGACGCTTCAGACGCTTGACTCTCAGCAGATCAGTATTCTGGTGTCAGTAGGTTAATTGTTAATCAACTGTTATCAAGGGCTATCAAATATGGCAGCTGACATATCTGAGATTTTTGCTAATTCTAAACCTTTTTAAAAATTTTGCCTTTACTTTCCATGTAGAACTATGTTGCTAAGACAGAAGTATACCTATGATGTCTGCTTCTAATGAGCTTGTGGTTTGGGGATGTCAAATAGTTAAATAGCAACCAAGAATCAGCAAATTATATGCTAAAATATGTTATAAACTTGCCTAATCTTTGGTGATAAAAATATAAGAGAGTATATTTCCCACCTCTCTGTTTTTGCAGAGGCAAATGTAAGATATGCAGAAAGTTAAGTCTTAGTCGCTGTTATTTCTGACTCTTTGCAACCCCATGGACTGTAGCCCACCAGGCTCCTGTGTCCATGGGATTTTCCAGGAACAACGTGTTGAAGGCCACATAACTAATGACAGAGTCAGAACTAGACCTAGATACCCTGAGAGGGTAACATTACCATGGGCTGGGTTCATCTAGGAAGATTTCTCAACAGGAATGGAATTCCACACAACCTAGGAGGTTAGGTAGAAATGAAGCGATACACAGTGGGAAGTAGGATATAATCAGGAAAGGGGAATGGATAATGTAGATAACTTGTAGGTCAAAACAACAGTTATGATAAATTTGGAAATTTATCATTTTGCTATAGGGTTAGAATTTTTTCCAAGAATATATTTTTTTAAAATTGCTGACCAAAATAACATGGTCAAAGTCATGTACTTTTTGATATCTATCTAAGATTTGGGGAAATAGTTAAGAGAGAGAAGAGAAGAGAAAAAAGGTGGATGAAATAATTAAAAATGATCATAACTACTCAGTGTGGAAGGTGAGGGTATGTACAAATGGAAATGAGGGAATTAATTAAGAAAACAAATACTCAGGAAAAGTTAGCAGAAGATTTAGAATGCTTATAAAGAAGATTTCCAATGCTGAAATACA